>NC_057809.1:42217621-42219541 GCF_018294505.1 Triticum aestivum
GATAGGTAGAATCTAGGTTTTTTCAATAGTATAGATAGGTAGAATTTTGTAGAATGTACATAGAATTTAGTGGTTAATACAACTATTTTATTTATAGTAAGTGCTTAATAGAACTAGTTGAATTAGTAAGAAAATTAATTATCTTTATTTATAGTAAGTGCTTAGTTGAACTAGTTGAATTAGTAGGAAAATTAATTATTTTTAGTTATAGTAAGTGCTTAGTTGAACTAGTTGAATTAACAGAACTAGTTTATTTTTATTAAGAAACTTTAGGTATAGAAATTTTTTGTAATTTTTTTTCACTATAGAAATGTATTGGAAAATTTAATTATTTTTATGTCCTTATCACTTTGTCATCAAAGAATGCTATATGAGATTTCATGATCTAAAATTTTACTCGATGGAATATGTAGGCTTTGTAGAGTCCTGTCTCCTTGGAGTGATCGTCATCCGAGCTACATCTACTTCCTCTACACTCGAGTTGGTGAGCTAAAAGTCCACCTCCTCCTTCTCCACTCCACGGTGTGTTGAATAGAGTAGAACTAGGGTATTTATTCGGTAAGCTCATGTGAGAATGCTTATGATAATTGATCCGGATAGAATTGCAAGTTTAAGCATCGTTATATGTGTATGAACATCTTTGTATCGCAGGGAAAATTTGAGTGGCCTATGTTTTGCCGGAGTGTTGATTCATTTTTGTTCCGGCAAATTTCAGGCGCTCGATATGTCCTACTTTAGGAAAGGTCATGCTGGATTTTTCCGTGAATTTAAGCATCACTTGTGCTAGAATATGTAGGAAATATCGAGTGCCCCGGATTTGCTAGAAAGAGAATTAAACGACATTTCGAGTTGACTTTAAGTCTGTCGGGGCTCCATACGTGATAGTCAAAAAATCAGTGGGGGAGAGTCTCCACCATATATGAGAGAAGAAGAATGCAGACTATTGTCGTGGGGGGCGCTTCTCCTTCTTCTCTTTGTGCTAGACCTTTGTTATGCACTAGGGGAAGAAGGAGTAGCGGCCATCATCGACGGTTGAAAAATCGGTGAGGGAGTGTCCACCATATATGAGAGAAGAAGAATGCTGACTGTTGTCGTGGGGGTCGCTTCTCTTTATTTTCAATCTGCTAGATATTTGTAATGCACTAGGGAAAAGAAAGAGTAGCGACCATCACCGATGGTCGCAATATCAGAGAGGGAGTTTCCTGGTAGTGGCCTTCGATCGATTTTCAATTAATGTTCAAATATGAACATAGGAAATGTCTAACAATTAAAATGATTTCGGTATGTGTGAATACTACGAAGACGAGCGTGGCTTGTGCAACAGAAATTTCTTAGTTGGTGGTAGGCGCTTCAGCATCAAGCTGGATGAGACCTTTGAAGTGGATATAGTAAGTCACATCGACACAACTTATTTCGTAATTAAGCATGACTTCTGCTTCTTTTGCTTCAACTTATAATTTTAAATTTTTACTATTTACTACTGGAATCTGGCATTTTGTCGTCTGCCTCCTCTTTGCCGTCAGCCAGCTGACGGCAAAGAGCCTCTTTGCCGTCCGCTTCCACAAAGCGGACGGCAAAGAAAGGGCTGATGGCAAAAACATTATTTGCCGTCAGCCAGCAGACGCATAGAATCTTTGCCGTCCGCTAGCGGACAGCAAAGAATGAGGGTGGCCCACTACCGAGAACCACCTAACGGACACTTTCTTTGCCGTCCCCTAGCAGACTTCAAAGAAAGTGGCCAAGCTAACGTCCGTTAGCTAGGATCTTTGTCGTCTACTGGCGGACGACAAAGAACCGTGCCCTAACTAAAATCCATCGACGCCCGCCCGCGCCCCATCCCTCTGTCCCCACTCTTTCTCCGCCCGCGCCCGAGCCGCCGCCGCCCCGCCCCCGTGCCGCCGCGACCCCGCGCCACCCCCA
>NC_057809.1:42220147-42375746 GCF_018294505.1 Triticum aestivum
CCGCCGCTCCGGGCCCCCTCCTCCACCTGGCCGCCCCGATGCCCCTCTTCTCCACCACCGTGGCCGCCCCACCCCTCCGGCGCCCCCTCCTCCACCCGGTGAGACCTCTTGTATTTTTTCTGTTTTTGTTTCTGTATTTTAAGTTTAGTTTAGGTTTAGTTTAGTTTTGGTTTAGTTTAGATTTACTTTAATTTAGGTTTGGAGCGAAGAGCCTTATATTGCAGTGCAAGAATTCATTATGATAGCTCATCCAGACTTGGAAGTTCTTAGGGTCCGTGTGAATAGAACCTGATAGCTTGCTGATACACACTAGTAGCTCAAGATGCGTAGCCTGCTACTGAAATGCGGTGCTGGTGCACTGATGTGAAGCATGGTGTATAATCCAGCTGTCGATCACACTTGAGTATGCAGTGTTACTTTTTTCAGGAGATAGCATCTCAGTGAAATATAACTAGATAAGTTCCCTATAATATGATAATTCTGCCCCCTACAAGAACAACACATAATAAAGCATTTTAAAAAATATTGAAATAATTAAGCATGAACCTATTGAAGTAATCAGCAACAATCGAATTAGTTTAATTTGAGAAAACAACAAGGCATGCATATTGCTTATGGAATCTGTCATAAGAGGCAAACTATACCTGTCTTTTTCTTTTCTTTTTTGCGGAAAGGCAAACTATACATTCAGCAAGCCTAAGGAAAGTCTAGTGCGTCTTTCTCACTAGCGTAGGCATGAAAGCATAATCTCAATCTAAATAGGAGGCCGTGTTGATCGGAGTGACTGCGACGGTCACAGTCCTGGCAAGTGGCGACATCATTGTTGAGGTGTGTGTGCCTCAAACTCATATGTTAGTTGTGTCTCCTGTGATCATAGTGGAGCAAGTATAAGATTGCAGTATGGTTATAATGTCTTACCCCAGCTTGCATTTACATACCTTTTCTGTAATAGGATCCTATGGTGATGTGACATGGTACTTGTTCTGATTTGCATACAAAGTAAATTGATTTTAGGACACTGCCCTTAGTTTCTGATTTGAGGTATGTTTGTTTTCTTGGTGTGTGGCACCTACAGCCACCTAAAATATGGTGTAACTATGATTGTTGCCACAAGTATTCCAATGTGATCACACCACAAGGAACTTTAGGTTTAGCTTTGGTTAAGAAGAAAGAAGAAAGATGAAAAAAATAAGAAGAAGATAAAGAGGAGGAAGAAGAAGTGTATTTTTTCCCTATTTTTAGATTACTATGCTCTTTTTTCAACATTTTCAGTTTTATTTCATGTCTAAAAAAATTCCTAGTTTTGAAGGGTGCCAATTGCCATTGCCAACTAACCTACCAAATTAATTAAGTGTTGTTGATGTTGTTGAGCACAAGTGCATTGCTTTTTTTCTCAGTTTTCTTTCATGTCTAGAAACTTGGCTCTATGTTTATAGATATGCTTCTAGCTAGATACTAATTGGTCTCTTTTGCTGCTTATTAGAGATGGGGGAGGCCATCACTGCAGGCTCCGCTCTGCCACACCAGAATACGAGTTGGATGCTTTCGAGTTCTTCAGTATCATACTTGGGACTTCCTCCAAGAGGCGGGTATATAGAAGCCCCTTCACCCATCTCATTATGGTAACTCTGTTTTTTGCTACATCACTCCTTGTCCCAAACTGCAGAGGCTTCCTGACACTTTTATGACGATGCTGGAGGCCATCAGCCAAAGAATGTGAAGCTGCAACAGGCCAGCAGCGGGCTTCGCGGGCTTTGGGACATGGAGTTGGTGATCAGGTACGGCCACATGTACCTGTGTCGTGGTTGGGAGCAGTTCTACCGTGCCTACGACCTGCGGCACGGATACTTCCTTCTCTTCAGGTACGACGGCGACGCCATGCTCACCGTGAAGGTGTTCAACACGACTATATGTCGCAAGCGCTACCAGGACAAAGATGATGCCAGTATGTTCTGCCTCTTCTTCCTCTACATTTTGCTTTGTCTCACATTGATTGTTAACGATCATTGTTGCATTTGGTCAGGCAATGGGAGCAGCAGCAGCCACTTTGGCTACAGCCAAAGCAGTAGCGACTCTAGCTGCAGCAAAATCAGCAGCAAGGATGATCCAGAATGGAGTGGGGAAGAAGAGGAGCAGAGTGGGGATGAGGAGGTGTAGGCTGACGATGGGCAACCGATGGTGGTGGCTGAGGATGACGTAGCGATGGTGGTGGCTAACGATGGGAAAGAGATGGTGGTGGCTGAGGATGACCTAGCGATGGTTCTGCCTGAAGATGGCCTCGCGATGGTGGTGGTGCCTGACAATGACCTCGCGATGGTGGTGGCACCGGCGATCCCACAGCCGGGTGACATGACCATGCCAATTGTGGTAGAAGACTACATCCCACTGCCTCCACCTCCTCGCCGCTCTTGGCGCATCAGGATGAGGAAGGAGAAGGAGAAGAAGAATGAGGAGTGAACTATGTTAGGTATGTCAGATCTCCAAAATGATCTATATATACTTAGCTTTGTTTCCTCTGAAATGACATAAGTTAGCTCTAATATGCTAAGTTATCTCTAATATGCTTAGTTTCCTAGGTTTGCTCAATAATGACATACACTTGGCTTACTTGTGTAAAAATGGCATAATTATGCTTAGTTAACTCAAAAATGGCATAATTAGTTAAGTTAGCTCCAAAATGACCCATTTAACCTAGGTTAGCTCCAATATGATCCATTTTACCTAGGTTAGCTCCAAAATGACCAAGTTTACCTAGGTTAGCTCCAATATGATCCATTTTAGCTAGGTTAGCTCCAAAATGACCAAGTTTACCTAGGTTAGCTCCAATATGATCCATTTTAGCTAGGTTAGCTCCAAAATGACCTAGTTTACCTAGGTTAGCTGCAAAATGACCAAGTTTACCTAGGTTAGCTCCAAAATGACCTAGTTTACCTAGGTTAGCTCCAAAATGACCAAGTTTACCTAAGTTAGCTCCAAAATGACCTAGTCTACCTAGGTTAGCTCCAAAATGACCAAGATGGCATAATATGCTTAGTTCACTCAAAGATGGCATAATTAGCTAGGTTAGCTCCATTTTACCTAAGTATGCTTACTTCTTATTCCAGTCTTCTTCTTCTTCATTTTCTTCTTCTTCTTCTTCTAACTTTCTTATTTCCCATTTTGTAGATCTCCCTTAATTCACGGAAGCTTGCATGGATATAGTGCTTCTTTTCCCTTTCCGCTTTTATTTTGTATCGATGAACTTGCATGGATGGAACTTGCTATATGGATGGATGGATAACGGTGTTGGATGAACAATGTGGAACTTTTGTAATATGTATGGATGGAACTATGTGTTGGTTATGTATGATGAAACTTGTGTGTTGGATATGTCTTTTGTGAAATTAGTGTGTTGAAATTTGTGCGTTGAAACTTGTGTGTTCAAATTGAATGAATTTAAGAAAGAACACAAAAAAGGGGCTATACAGGATCTTTGCTGTCCGCTGGCTGACGGCAAAGGTGCAATGGTCTTTGCCGTCCGCCAGCTGACGGCAAAGCTCACCGTTAGCCCCCTAACGGCCAGACGTTGTCACGTGTGTCGTCCAGGATCTTTGCCGTCAGCCGCCTGATGATAAAGACCGTTTCATCTTTGTCGTCCGCCAGCTGACGACAAAGAAGCCTTTACCGTAGCCTATTCAGCCGGACCTGTTGCTGTCAGCTGGCTGAGGGTAAAGAACTTTGCCGTCTGCCATGTATGCCTTTGCCGTCCGCCATGGCAGACGACAAAGTGCCTGATTCCTGTAGTGATTCTACCAGTGTATCCCCTGCCATGCAAGAATTTATGTCTTGGATAAGATTGGTTTCAGTCCTATGAAAACTATGGAGGTAAAGAGAATTCACTTGAGGACCAAGCATGGTTATACTTTTGACGCAAAATTATACAATGTAGACACATACACCTATTTTGAATGCAAAAATTGGAGAGCATTATGCAAGGCTTATGCATTTGAGCCTGATATGCTTATCACCTTTGATATTCGTCCGGAAGATGATATTGAAGGTAATATCGACATCTGGGTCGATGTGCAGACGCCTCCAGTTCTACCATTATGTGAGTTTCTCAACCATATTTATGTCTTGGATAATGTTTATTCAAAAATAGTTGACAACTAATTTCTATTGATAGCTTATTTCCATTCAAGCAAACATGTCTGGCGCTTGGTAGACATGACCTAGTACTGTCTCAGGGCTGAACTAAACTGCAAGGAGATAAGTCATTATGTTTCATGGCTTGAGGACCTTGATACTGTCAAGACAAGTTATTTTCATGGACTTCAAAATCTTAGTACTCAAAACGTATGACCACTAGCGTGCGTATTGAACTACAGTCACATCTATTTAGGAAAGATGGTAATATTTTTACTATTTGTCCTCAGTGCATCTTTTGCATACATTATTTTTTTAAGCTAAACATCATTGCTAAGTATGTTACTACAATGTTCTTCAACAGGGACTCCCGATGATAGTTGTGCCTCGTTGGATCGAGGCTAAAGGTCGCATGAAAATGGTTAGCTTACGTCCAAGACATCCTACATTGCACATGACTGCATTCAGGATTTCTAAAAGCGAGCAAGTCTTAATAGTCAAAGACTAGAGAAAAATTGTGAAGGATCGCAGAGAAGTACTAGGGGCAGCAATCAAAAGCGCAGCCCACAATTAGGAGACAGGTTCATTTGCATGCACTAATATGATGAATCAGGAGTGTTACGCATGTTCTATGCTATTTTACCCGAGAGATTGCAGCAGGAGTGATTAGCTAGCTAGAATGAGTTTGAAGATGATGATGATGTGCTACACTATGACTATGATGATTAAATAACTAGTGTTAGTGGTAATGACTATGATGATTATTATTAGCTAGTGTTGGTGGTGATTAGATAGCTACACTATGATTATGATGATTAAATAATGTTGGTGGTAATGACTATGATGATTATTAGCTAGTGTTGTTGGTGATGATATGATGCAAGAGTTTTTATATTAATATGATGATGATGATGGGTTACTATATCATTGGGTGAAAGAACCACGGATTAGTTTCAAGTGGATGATAATCCATGACTTGGTCACTTAGGATCCATCCACTTGAAACTAATCCACGGTTGTGATCAAGTCATGGATTATCATGATAATCCATGACTTGGTCACTTAGGATCCATCCACTTGAAACTAATCCGCGGTTCTTTCACCTAGTGATTTAATAACTCATTATAATGTAAAAACAATCCCTAAATTGCTACTGTATGAAAACTTGTATAAAGATGTATGAATACGACATAAAATAAAAAAGAAATAGAATACGGAATAATAGTAGTAGCGCGGGCAGTGAGACGTGCTACTAGTAATTACCAATAGCGCCTTTTATAGGACGCGCTACTACTAAGTAGATATATAAGTAGTGCGAGCTAACAAACGCTACTGCTAACCTTTAGCTGTAGTGTCGTAGCAGTAGCGGGTTACCCGCGCTATTGATAAGCCAAAAACCCGCACTATTGCTAGGATTTTCCCTAGTAGTGTCTCCTAATGTTTAACACTTCAAGAAAATCTACACAAATCTCATGCTCTCTCAAACTCAATTCATAACCCAAATATAGATGGATGATCCCGAGAAACCTAGAACCTTTACATATTTCTGTCCTAAATTGCTATCCTAATGAAAATTATGTCCTAATATAAATTATGAACCCTAGAACTCAATTTTTGTCCTAAATTTCAAATGGTGAACCCTAGAACTCAATTCAAATTATGTCCTAAATTTATGTCATAATAAACAAATCAGTACAAATTAAGAACCTACTAGACTTACAACACTAATAGAAATTTATATTTGTATATTAATTTTTTCTCTAAACTGAACACTACTGCCCTAATTAACATCTAGTTAAACCCTTGTCGGTGTGAAAACCGGCGGATCTCGGGTAGGGGATCCCGAACTGTGTGTCTAGGCCGGATGGTAACAGGAAGCAAGGGACACGAAGTTTTACCCAGGTCCGGGCCCTCTCGATGGAGGTAAAACCCTACGTCCTGCTTGATTAATATTGATGATATGGGTAGTACAAGAGTAGATCTACCACGAGATCGGAGAGGCTAAACCCTAGAAGCTAGCCTATAGTATGATTGTTGTTGTGTATGTTGTCCTACGGACTAAAACCCTCCGGTTTATATAGACACCGGAGAGGGTTAGGGTTACACAAAGTCGGTTACAATGGTAGGAGATCTGCATATCCGTATCGCCAAGCTTGCCTTCCACGCCAAGGAAAGTCCCTTCCGGACACGGGACGAAGTCTTCAATCTTGTATCTTCATAGTCCAGGAGTCCGGCTGAAGGTATAGTCCGGCTATCCGAACACCCCCTAATCCAGGACTCCCTCAGTAGCCCCCGAACCAGGCTTCAATGACGATGAGTCTGGCGCGCAGATTGTCTTCAACATTGCAAGGCGGGTTCTCCTCCAAATTCCGTGTACCTGTTGAATAAAGTCCGGTTTCTTGTAGATGTTGCGCTCCTTGGCTTCTACGCCCAACAATGGCCGTTTCCCACGTGTCAAACAAATATGAAAAGTCCGAGTGTTTTTACATTCACACCCCTAGCCGCGTAAATGATCTGCCCTATTTAAGGGGACAAGGATTTAGATCCAAACCACATCTTCCCCCCTTCGCGAGTGTTCATCAGAGCGCATCCGACAAAGGTCCATTCCACCATGGCCAGCCATCGTAACTCCTCCTTTCGCCCTTCCAGCCCTCAGCCTGGATATTGGGAGAGATGCTCCATCCCGCATAGTGAGCTAGTGACGCTCCAGACCAAGGGATTTCTCCCCCCGGCCTATATGGTCCCGGTTCGAGCTGGCCTTGCCATCTATAATGGCGGAGAGCAAGCGGAGAGTGCCCCCAATCCCTCCAAAGGAGAGCGGGTGTGCCTCGTCCCTTATTTAATAAGGGGGCTCGGATTTCCAATCCATCCATTTCTCCGGGGGCTCCTGGAGTTCTATGGCCTCCAGCTACACAATCTCACGCCTGCCTCCGTATTGCATATCGCGGGCTTTGTAGCCCTCTGCGAGCTGTTTTTGGGTATCGAGGCTCATTTCGGGCTATGGAAAAGGTTATTCTGCCTTGTGCCCTGCTCTAAGGAGGGGCCAATGTATCAAGTGGGCGGAGCCGAAGTGTGGTGCATCGCCGGGACCGGATATCTATCCGGAACCCCAAAGAAGGCGTCCGAAGACTGGCCTTCGGAATGGTTTTATATAGAAGATGTCCCGCTGCCGGATCCTTATCGGATTGGCCTACCTGAGTTCGACAGTGCTCCCTTAAAGAAGCGTCTAAGATGGCGTCCACGGAGCCCTCAGAGGGAAAGTGACAGAGACATCATTTACCTGATGGGCTGAATAAGATTGTTAGCCCATTCCGGACTGACCATGATTGGGGTTATGGCCGAATGCATCATGCGGGGGGTGCAACCACTTCAGTACAGAAGCCACCCCATGTGGGACTTCAACGGGGAGGACGACGCCACCCACTACGGCCGTAAGGGGCCGGATTCAGCTGCCGCTATACTAAAGATCTTGTCCACTTTGTATAAGGGAGAAGAGGAGGAATTTCTCCGCGTCAACCCACAGGGTGGATTCTCTATGCACAATCCCCCAAGCTGGGTAAGCGGTCGCATTTACTTGCCCATCCGTTTTGTATTCCCATTGTTAAATATTCAGTCTGACGACTTCAACGCAGGAACTGCACCGGGCTGTTAAGGAAATAAGCAGCCCTCCTCCACAACCCGAGGACCCATGACGGTCCCTCGACCCGGCCTCTCAAGAGGATCCGGACATATCTGTGGAGCTGATTAATGGAGTGTTCCATCAATTGAGCAAGGACAACGCCTTGGTGGCTATTACGGCCGATTACCCAGGGCTAATCCCGGCCTCCCAGGTAACTGAGATCAAAGTCCCAGTACCCTGAATAGGTGTCCGCCCTCTCGTGTTTTCCGTTTCTGATTACAACTGGACTTTGCAGGGGAGGTTTTTGAGGCGGAAGGCCGAACCTGCGATGACAAGCCAACGAGGGGCCGCAGGGCCCCGTGGACAGAAAAGAAGTGCAGTCCGGACCGAGGCGTCAGCGCAAAGGTATGGCACGCCCCTTATCCCAGGTGTTATACCTTCGAGGCACATTGACACTCGTGCTCTCTTCAGGACAAAGAGACCTCGCCGGACTACATCCGGAGAGGCTGCCAATCGCGCCTCCACCAGCCAGGCTCCAAAGCCTGGTCCGGAGGCGGAGGCGAATGCAAGGCGCGCGCCAGACGCTCCTCCGACGGAGGATGTGGATGGGTTGTCTGCCACCAACTCTGAGGTGGAGAGTGCCATGAACCACAGGCGTCGCCGGACAATCCTTCGCGACGCTTGTTTCTCCCAAGGGGCGTTAGATGCCTTCAATTCGGGAGATGCGTACCTCCGTGCCGCTCAAAATGGTCTAGCCAGAGCCACGGAGCAATATGTGAAAGACATACGGGTAAGAAAATTTTGGTAATTATATATATATACCAGTAGCCCCTGAGACTTGAAACAATTAGAATAACTGATTTAAGGATCATTTGTTATGCAGGTTCTTACAGAAAAGAATTCCCTACTATCTAAGGAGCTGGAAGAGTGCAAAGCCCAACTTGAGGCCGCACTAGCCGCGGCAGGGGAGCCCAAGGAGACCCCCTCTGGTAATATACACTTCGAAAGATAAGTATTTTGCGAAGCACGACATGGGTGCAAATCTGACAAATGAAATTGCAGATGGCGCCGGATTGAATCCGGAAAGGCAACACCTCCTACGCCAGTTAAAGGCTGGTGAGAAGGTGCTGACAAAGGTGAGGCGAGAGAAGAATGATCTCCAAGATGCTAACACCAAGCTGGGCGTCGAGCTGAAAGATGTTCGTGCCCAGCTATCAGACTCCGTTAAGGAGAATCAGTGGCTTCGGCGCGGCATATTTAGTAAGTGCTTGAACGAACCTTTGAAAGAAAGTTCGGCGGGGAAGTTGACTAACAGAGCAATGTCTGTAGGTGTGCTAACAGGTCGTCCTGCAGAGGAGATGCCCGGTTCTACGGGTGACCTTCTTCCCGAGCTCTCGCAATTGCTCGATCGAGTTCGGCAGGCGATGCAAGGCGTCGCCCAAGCCCTGTGGCCATCCATCTCCATGCCCGAAGGTCTTGGAGAGCTTGCGGAGAAGCTAAAGGGAGCACGGCGGCGCTTCCGATTATGGAAGATATCGGCCTGCCATCAAGGCGCTAGGGAGGCCTGGGCCATGGTGAAGACGCAGTACACAAAGGCTGACCCCAACCACATGTCCGAGGTCAGTCCTATAGGGCCCAATGGGAAGGAGATCCCTGTAAGCTTAGTATACGGCCAAGTAGAGTTGGCCGCAAAGTATTCCTAGCAGGACTGTAAATTAGACAGCCTGTGAGATGGTATTGAAGAGGAATACAATCAGTCAAAATGACTATGTAATTTAATTGACATTTATAATGCCTTCTAGCCGGATTGTAGATCATTTGTCATGGCCGACCTTTTCGCTTCAGCCTCGGGACCTGACGGTCCGGAGTGTGTCTGAATTCCCATGCGGTTATATAGGAACCGGGGAATGCATGAAGACCAGGCGTAGGGGTCATTAGTGCGTGAACAGACAAGTGCCCGACTAGTTATGTTAAATTACATGGTTAGTAAGAAACATCTTCCAGGGAGAATAGTTCCGTTAGGGGTTCCTTTCCCTGGGAGGCATGCCCTAAAGTGCATGTCTATGCTGCGAAAAGAAACGCAGGAAAAACATCTGGGGGCGTATAGATAAATAATAAAAAGGATCATCTTTAGTTCACCGACTGAATATTCCCTTAAGAATGCTAGC
Source organism: Triticum aestivum (assembly GCF_018294505.1). Taxonomy (NCBI): domain Eukaryota; kingdom Viridiplantae; phylum Streptophyta; class Magnoliopsida; order Poales; family Poaceae; genus Triticum; species Triticum aestivum. Next base: position 42,230,060 of record NC_057809.1, read on the forward strand.
TTTCGGCTTCACCCAGTCTGAGGTACACGTCCGGCTGACCCGGCAGTAACAATCGCAGAGGTGCTCCCTTTACCACCTAGCCGAACAATCGGGAACGTAGGGGTAAGCACAGGAGCCAGGCAACCCAGCTTGGCCAAAACTTAAGTCATATCGATGCATATAATGGTGAATAAAAGGTACATGCGGAAGTGTGACACATGTGTTGGGCATGAAGCCCGTATAAATAAGCTTCTGTTAAAAGAAGCCCCCGGGTTTAATGAGTGAGAATAGCACGTCATTTGATGAGCCTTTAAAGGTTATAAGAGAAAGGAAGGGGTGAAGGGGAGAAATGTAAGACAGATAGTATATATAAAAAATGGACAGACGAAGGAGACGAACACAGAGTCCGGCGCTAGGCATAGAATCTTCGGAGACGGGCTGCGTTCCATGGGTTCGGCTCGAGTCGGTTATCCGATGCATCTCGCAAGCGGTATGCTCCACCAGTCAGGACTTGGTCAATTATGAAGGGACCTTCCCACTTGGGCTTGAGTTTGTCCTTTTTCTTGTCCGGCAGGCGTAGAACTAATTCGCCAACGTTGTAATTTTTGGCTCGTACTTCTCTGCTCTGGTATCTTCGAGCCTGCTGTTGATAGAATGCGGAACGGGCTTTTGCCATGTCGCGCTCCTCCTCCAATGCGTCCAAATTGTCCTGCCGGTCGAGCTCGGCTTCTCTTTCTTCGTACATGCGCACTCGAGGTGAGTCATGAATTATGTCGCAAGGCAGAACTGCCTCTGCACCGTACACCATAAAGAATGGTGTGTATCCGATGGTGCGATTCGGCATGGTCCGCAGCCCCCAGAGTACGGAGTCGAGCTCCTCTACCCAGTGTGTGTTAGATTCCTTGAGGGACCGCACTAATCTGGGTTTGATTCCGCTCATGATAAGACCATTTGTACGTTCGACCTGGTCGTTAGCTTGTGGGTGATAGACGGAAGCATAATCGAGCTTGATGCCCATGTTTTTGCACCAGAGTTTTACCTCATCGGCCGTGAAGTTCGTGCCGTTATTAGTGATGATGCTGTGGGGGACGCCGTAACGGTGTACAACCCCGGATATAAAGTCTATCACCGGTCCAGATTCGGCCGTCTTAACAGGCTTGGCTTCTATCCATTTGGTGAACTTATCCACCATGACCAGTAAGTATTTTTGCTTGTGGGTTCCGCCTTTAAGGGGTCCAACCATGTCAAGCCCCCAGACCGCGAAGGGCCAAGTAATGGGGATAGTTTGGAGGGCGGTGGGTGGCATATGGCTTTGGTTTGCAAAGAGCTAGCAACGGTGCATCGTTGGACCAAGTCCTGAGCGTCTGCCCCGGCCGTCAGCCAATAAAAGCATGTACGGAAGGCCTTGCTTACAAGGGACTGGGCTGCAGCGTGATGACCGCCGAGTCCGACATGAATTTCAGCCAGGAGGTTCCGCCCCTCCTCTTCGGAGATGCACCTTTCAAGGACTCCGGTAGTGCTTTCCTTATAAAGCTCTCCCTCGTGGATTCTGTAGGCTTTGGATCGCCGCACTATGCAGCGTGCCTCATTTTGGTCCTCGGGGAGTTCCTGCCTAGTAAGGTAGGCGAGGAATGGTTCTATCCACGGGGCGATGACGGCCATTATTACATGGGCTGAAGGTGTTATTTCATTGGCAGAGCCTCCGATTGTGTCAGAATGCTCGGTGTCGGGCAGTGCGGTTGGGTCCGGGCTGTTATTGTTTGGCTCCCCTTCTCATACTACGGATAGCTTGAACAGCCTTTCCAAAAATATGTTGGGGGGGACTACATCGCGTTTTGCGCCGATGCGTGCCAGGACATCTGCCGCCTGATTATTTTCCCGGGCTATATGGTGAAATTCAAGCCCCTCGAACCGAGCTAACATTTTTAGGACGGCGTTGCGGTAAGCTACCATTTTTGGATCCTTGGCATCGAAGTCTCCATTTATTTGGGATATTGCGAGGTTCGAGTCCCCGCGCACCTCTAGGAGTTGAATGCCCATGGATACTGCCATCCGGAGACCATGTAAAAGGGTCTCATATTCGGCTGCATTGTTGGAGTCCGTGTACATAATCTGGAGTACGTATTGAACTGTGTCTCCTGTGGGGGACGTCAGAACAACGCCAACCCCTAGTCCGGCCAACATCTTGGAGCCGTCGAAATGCATAATCCAATTTGAATATGTGCCGTACTCTTTAGGGAGTTCGGCCTTCGTCCATTCTGCGACGAAGTCGGCCAAGACTTGCGACTTGATGGCTCACCGTGGCTTATAAGTTATGTCGAACGGGAGGAGCTCAATGGCCCATTTTGCAATCCGGCCCGTTGCGTCACGATTGTTTATAATATCGTTAAGTGGTACTTCCGAGGCTACTGTTATTAAACACTCTTGAAAGTAGTGTCGTAGCTTCCGGGATGCCATGAATACCGCGTACGCAATCTTTTGATAATGCGGGTACCATGATTTGCAGGGAGTGAGGACAGTGGACACATAATAGACCGGCTTTTGAAGGGGGAATTTGTGTCCGTCCGCTTCTCGTTCGACGACGAGCACTGCGCTTACAACCTGATGTGTTGCTGCAATGTATAATAGCATTGGTTCGCCAATGTTTGGCGCGGCCAGGACTGGGTTTGTTGCCAGTATGGCTTTTATTTTGTTGAGTCCGGCCGTGGCTGCATCTGTCCATTTGAAGTGTTCGGTGCACCGAAGGAGGCGGTAAAGGGGTAGGGCCTTTTCTCCCAAGCGGGAGATAAAGCGGCTTAGAGCCGCCACGCATCCGGTTAACTTTTGTATTTGTTTGAGGTCCTTTGGGATATCCAGTTGCGACAGAGCTCGGATCTTGGCTGGATTTGCTTCAATTCCTCTATGGGATACAATGAAGCCCAAGAGCTTTCCAGCTGGAACGCCGAAAACGCATTTTTCCGGGTTGAGCTTGATGTCGTATGTTCGTAGGTTATAAAATGTGAGCCTCAAGTCGTCTACTAGATATTCGACGTGTCTTGTTTTGATGACCACATCATCTACATATGCCTCCACTGTTTTGCCGATCTGGTTTGCCAGACATGTCTGAATCATGCGCTGATATGTTGCGCCGGCGTTTTTGAGCCCGAAGGGCATCGTGTTGAAGCAGAATGGGCCGTATGGTGTGATAAATGTCGTTGCGGCGAGGTCTGGTTCTGCCATCTTGATTTGATGGTAGCCAAAATATGCGTCGAGGAAACACAACGAATCATGTCCTGCGGTAGCGTCGATAATTTGATCGATGTGGGGGAGGGGGAAGGGATCCTTTGGGCAAGCCTTGTTAAGGTCTTTAAAATCAACACACAGGCGCCAGGATTTGTCCTTTTTTGGTACCATCACCAGGTTTGCTAGCCAGTCCGGATGTTTTATATCTCTGATGAATCTGGCCTCCAATAGCTTTTCTAGCTCCTCTCCCATGGCCTGTCTCTTAGGTTCGGAAAAATGCCGAAGAGCCTGTTTAACAGGTTTGAATCCTGTTTTGGATATTTAAGCTGTGCTCGGCCAGCCTGCGTGGGATTCCTGGCATGTCTGAAGGGTGCCAGGCGAAAATGTCCCAGTTCTCTCGTAGGAACTCTCGCAGTGCGGCGTCTACATCAGGGTTTAGCTGTGCCCCGATGGAAGTTGTTTTATTGGGGTCCGTTGGATGGACTTGGAATTTGACTATTTCGTCCGCCGGTTTAAAGGAGGTGGACTTGGATCTTTTGTCGAGTACCACATCGTCCCTATTCACCGTAGAGCGCAGCGCAGTCAGTTCCTCAGCAGCTAGGGCTTCGGATAGTGCCTCGAGGGCCAGTGCGGCTGTCTTGTTTTCGGCACGGAGTGCTATGCCCGGATCACTAGCGAGAGTGATGATCCCATTAGGCCCGGGCATCTTGAGCTTCATGTACCCGTAATGGGGTATTGCTTGGAAGATTGTAAATGCTTCTCATCCTAGCAGAGCGTGATAACAGCTGCTGAACGGAGCCACATGGAACGTGATCTCTTCGGACATGTAATTATCCGGCATGCCGAACACCACATCTAGTGTGATTTTTCCTGTACAGCGCGCTTCCCGACTGGGGATTATTCCTCTAAAGGTTGTGCTGCTTCGCTCAATGCGGTTCCAGTCTATTTCCATTTTTTGAAGGGTTTCCTCATAAATGAGGTTCAATCCGCTGCCGCCGTCCATGAGTACCTTGGTAAGACGAAAGTCGTCCACTATTGGACTAAGGACCAATGCGGCTGGTGCTCGGGCTGTTCGGAATTTAGGTTCATCACTGGCGTTAAAGGTAATAGCCGTGTCACTCCATGGGTTTATTGGTGCTACTTGGTAGACTTCGGCAAGGATGCGGAGTGTCCTTTTTCACATATTATTTGATGCGAAAGTCTCGAAGACTGTTAATACCGTATTGGTGTCTCTGGGGTGGCTTTCTGTGGCTTCTGGAATTAGGAGATTTTCGCCAATTTTGGCCACCTGCCGGAGTATCCAACATGCTCTAACACTGTGAGTTGGTGTGGCATCCTCTGTACTATGAATTTTACAGGGTCCATTAAGCCATCCTTCCAGTACGGTTCCGTGCCCTGTAGAGGGTTTTTGCTTTTTGGTGTTTGACCCGGGTGTTTGGCGATGATGCACCCTTTTATTTTGGACTGGGTTTGTATTCAGGGCCGGATCGTCCCAAAATTTTATTTCGGTTTTCCAGGCGCTTTCCATCGCACAGTACTTTCGTACGATGGATGCCAAGTCAGCGAAGCGTGTAATATCACGGCGACTTATGGCGTTGAGGACTCCCTTGTCCGTGCAATTATTGCAAAAGATTGAGATTGTGTCTTCCTCGCGACAGTCCTTTATCCTGTTCTTAACCAGTAGGAATCTGGCCCAGTAATGATGTACTGTTTCATCGGGCTCTTGCCTAATTTGGGATAGATCGCTTATGTTCGGGTGGGTGGGTGTGAGGAATTTCCAAACTCGAAAATTTGGATTCCTGGATGTTGTCCAATGAATCCAGCCCGTCGCCTGACTCTAATTTCAGGTCTTGAGTGATGTCCTCTCCTTCGCGGGTATCCGGCTTGGAGGGATCGGGAATCCGGACGTAGCTAGTCCTTAAGATAGATGAAGGGTCGCCGCACTGTCCCTCTACCACAGCAACGTGATGGGTGACTTGGGGAGAGTTAATCTTTCTCGGATCGGGTTTAGACCCAATCTGGTCGTAATCCGTAGTGACTCCCAGGGCGGCGATGCGATCCAAGAGCTTGTTTATTGAGAAGAGCTCCATTGGATCTAACTGCTCGGCGAGTTCCGAGCTGACATGAAGATTGTTTTTGATGGCTCGAGAGGTCATCGTCGGCGCAGAAGCTGAACAGGTGGTCATAAGAAAACCACCTAGCCGGAGGGTTTGGCCGACAGCCAAAGCTCCCTTAGCAATGGTGCCGTCTTTAAATACGAGGCGAGGCATCCTTCCTGATGGCGACGACACAGAGGAACTCTCAATGAAAGCACCAATGTCGGTGTCAAAACCGGCGGATCTCGGGTAGGGGGTCCCGAACTGTGCGTCTAGGCCGGATGGTAACAGGAAGCAAGGGACACGAAGTTTGACCCAGGTTCGGGCCCTCTCGATGGAGGTAAAACCCTACGTCCTGCTTGATTAATATTGATGATATGGGTAGTACAAGAGTAGATCTATCACGAGATCGGAGAGGCTAAACCCTAGAAGCTAGCCTATGGTATGATTGTTGTTGTGTATGTTGTCCTACGGACTAAAACCCTCCGGTTTATATAGACACCGGAGAGGGTTAGGGTTACACAAAGTCGGTTACAATGGTAGGAGATCTGCATATCCGTATCGCCAAGCTTGCCTTCCACGCCAAGGAAAGTCCCTTCCGGACGCGGGACGAAATCTTCAATCTTGTATCTTCATAGTCCAGGAGTCCGACTGAAGGTATATTCCGGCTATCCGAACACCCCCTAATCCAGGACTCCCTCAACCCTACTACCCTAACCCTACTGCCCTAGTACTTAAGCATCTACAAGTACTAACTAATTAGATGAACCCTAGCTAGCTACTTAAGCACACATTGATGAACCCTATGAATTATAAAACTAATTAAGCATACATTGGGTGCAGAACAACTATATAAGTACTTAAGCAACTATACAACCCTAAAATATATTTAGTTAACTACTTAAGCATATACACATTTGTCCTAAAAATAATATTTAGTTAACTACTTAAGCATATACAAATTTGTCCTAAAAATATATTTACTTAACTACATTGGGTGCACCACAACTATATAGCTACTTAAGCACCTACAAGTACTAGATAATTCGATGAACCCTAACTAATTAGATGAACCCTAGCTAATTTGATGAACCCTAAAATTTGATGAACCCTGGGAACCCTAGCTAGGCAAAGGTAGGGGAGGAGGAGGAGGAGGTGTAGGCATGCTCACCTCGGGCGCCGGCAGAGTGGGGGAGCAGGAGGAGGCAGAGCGGCCGAGGGAGGGGCACATGGCGTCGAGGTCGGAGCTCGGGCACGCGGCGGAGGGCGGGCACCAGACGGCCACCGAGGGAAGCAGACGGCGTGCAGAGGGCGAAGGGAGGGCGCACGGTGGCCGATGGCGATGTAGGGCGACGACGACGACGGCAGATGGGGGATTTGGGGGAAGTGGCCGGGGGGAAGAAAAATCACGCGGGGGGTTAAGTCAAAAATAGCGGTAGCGCTGGCCCAGAGAAGCGCTATTGCTGACTTAGCGATAGCGCTGGCTGCCATAATGCGCTACTGCTATAGGCAGTAGCTATTTATTTCCCTTTTTGTTTTCTTTTTTCCTTTTCCTTTTCTTTTCCTTATTTAATTTTCTTTTTTCCTTTCTCCTTAATTTAAGGAAATTATCTATAGCGCGGGTACAAGGAATGCGCTACTGCTACATTAGCTACACAGGTTGTTCTGAAAGATCGCTACTGCTATTCCTTTCTTCTTTATTTTTCGTTTTCTTTTATATTCCTTCACATTTTGTTTTTTCCTTTCCGCTTTTTTTATTTCTTTCATCTTCATTTACTTTTCAATATGTTTTTCATTTCATTTTCTTTTCATTAGCAGTAGGGCTTTTCCATGAAAACACGCTGCTACAATCAATTTAGGAGCAGCGCGTTTTACCTAAGCTCACTACTACTATTCCTAGCCTGCTGAGAACAGTGTGGGAATTGTAGTAGTAGCGCTTTTTTCTGTAGACGCGCTACTACTATAACCTTAGCTGTAGCGCGTTTTGTGATCAGGCACTACTGGTAAGCTTCTGTGTATAAGGTTTCCCTAGTAATAGTTGGACCCCGGCGCGGTCATCATGGGAGTCGTCGCTCCCGGCCATCGGGCGCCACCACGGAGGGCTGTGACTACATGAACCCGCCTGCCAAACTATTTTTTTACAGAGTTTGCCACCGTCGCGGCCTTTCTTGCCTAACGATTGCCGGGATGAGACTAACGGGGCCAAAAAAGGCCCAGTTAACCACAGAGCTCCGATTTGTCCCGTGGAGTAGCAGTCCTTTTAGGACAGAGGGCCCAGTAAATAAAACATGCGGTGGAGGGCGGAACAGACAACAGATCCGACGACTGAGATAGCAAAAATCCCACAAAATGGATGGCCAGAAATGTTCAGATCATGAGAGGGCTGGGTTTTGGTTCAGTTTTACTGTCCTAAATAGGATCCAGGCATTTCTTGAAGGGCATTGCACGATCGAGAACCGAAGTTCATACTCAATTCCAAGAAGATCTTATTGAGCATCACTGACAACTTCATAGCACTTTCTAGTTGTGCTTTGTCCTGTTATTTGCTACATTTGAATCATTCGGTGTGTTTAAATTTGAATAATTCGGCTTGTAAACTTTGAATTCGGTTTGTAAACTATATTGATGATTTGCTTGAACCTTCATGTTTATGTTTAGCTTCTGTATGTGTGCTAATATGTAGTTGAAATGTAAACTAGAAATAAATAAGTTAGAAAAAATAAAATTATACTCCGTTATAGTTAGAAGATCGGCTATGTCAGGCCAATACTTAGTAGAGTAAAAATATTCCACTAAACTTTACTCGGACGGGATCCTCCTCTATTTTATTGTGATCGGCTAGACTTGGCCTAAAAGGATTGAAGGAGCCGAGGAAGGGCGCCCCGGTCTACGATCGCAGGCTTTGAGAGAAAACTGACGACGCGGGAGACGAACGGCGCTGAAGACGACGTCGTGACGGTGGTTGACTTGCAGAGCCTCCACGGGAACAGCAGTCAAATGGAACGGAAGGCCGCTTGTACCTTCGAGGCGAGGGCGTCTGGCATCTGGAGCGCTGGAGCGCTGGACGGCCGGACTGGAGATACCTCGTCTCCGCGCGGGGAAGAGAGAATCGAGCTTCGCGTCAAGAAACAAGGACAGAAGCGGGCTCGGGTTTGCAGCAGACGCGTACGTTTCCAGAGCTTGGGTCACCATGGGAACCTGGCACGCATCGAGCTGCTGGGCCGCATCTTCTCCACGTGAAACTGGTGGATCCGTGACTCCGTGTACGTACGTAATCGGAACAGCTGGCGCCGGCATGAATCTATCGGTAGCCCTGCTTCCTCTTCATAAAAGCATGCAAAAGGGCTCACTCACATTCACCATTCATCGCATCCATCCATGCTCCATACTCCATAAGACCATAACAATGGCGCAAATAACCATCTTGGCGGTAGCGGCACTACTACTCATGCCGCTGCTCACTTTCGCTGGACGACCAGCAGCAGTGGGTGATGAGACGAGCCCGGCCCCGACGCCGATGGGGGTGCCCACCTGCGGGCCGCGTCGTCAAGACGAGCGGTACCTATTCCTTTTGTCATTTGAAGTTTTATTGTTAGATTGTACTCCCTTCGTCCCATAATATAAGACGATTTTTAACACTACACTAGTGTCAAAAAAGGTCTTACATTACGGCACATAGTATCAATTTCTTTATCTGTATATACTCATATCTACCATAGTATCTATACACATACGGTACAAAATGAATGACAGCGCTTATCTTTTCCAGCACGAAGAGCATCATTATTGGAGTTGCTTGTGGGACGGGCCTTGTACTTTTGGCTCTCATTGCATTCCTTGTTTTCAACAAATTTAAGCATCGGAGGGCCCAAATGTTGGAAGGGAAGTATTTCCAGCAAAACCGTGGGCAATTGCTGCGACAATTGGCATCTCAAAGAGCTGATGTTTCAGAGAAAATGATCATGACATTGAAAGAGCTAGAGAAGGCAACAAACAATTTTGATCAAGGTCATGAAATTGGTAGTGGTGGGCATGGTACCGTGTACAAAGGGATTTTGCCTGACCTCCATGTTGTAGCTATTAAAAAACCAAAGACGCTATCTCAAAGGGAGACTGATGAGTTTATTAACGAGGCTGCTATCCTATCACAAATTAACCACAAGAATGTGGTAAAATTATATGGTTGTTGCCTTGAAACCAAAGTCCCATTGTTAGTCTACGAGTTCATATCCAACAGAACTCTTCGTGATCATCTTCATGTTGAAGGACCAATATCATTATCATGGGATGACAGGCTACGAATAGCAATGGAAACGGCCAGATCGCTAGCCTATCTTCACTCAGCAACTTTAATACCAATCATCCATGGAGATATCAAGCCTGCTAACATACTTCTGGACGATACTCTAACAACAAAGATAGCAGACTTTGGAACTTCAAGATACATCCCATTGGAGAAATCAGGGTTAACAACAATGGTGCAAGGCACACTAGGATATGCAGACCCAGTGTATTTGCACACAGGGCGCCTCACGGCAAAAAGTGATGTTTATAGCTTTGGTGCTCTGCTTATAGAACTGATGACTAGAAAGAAGCCATTTGACTATATGGCTAGCGAAGACAATATCCTTGTGGAACATTTTGCTACCTTATTTGCAGAAGGCAATTTGTCACTAATATTAGATCCACAAGTTATGAATGAGGGTGGTAACCTAATTGAAGAAATCGCTGGAATTGCAGTAGCATGTGTAAAATTAAGAAGGAGGGAACGACCAACCATGAGAGAAGTGGAATTGAGATTGCAAGTCGCTAGATCATCTAAGGGATTTAAGGCAAATGTTAATACTGTAGTAGATTCCCCGTTACATAGAGATGAAAGAATCAAAGAGGGGTTGACTAGCAGACAATATAGTATGGAAGAAGAGTATATATTATCTGCAAGATATCCGCGGTAGTTCCGCTTACACAAGAATTGAGTGCAATTATCTTTCAGAGATTATGTGCACTTGGTTACCATGATGAGAATATGCTCTTAAACTTTCTCTAAAAATTTAGCGTAGTTTTTTAGCTATTCAGTTTTTTTGCATTTACTGTAATCTCATGGTCTGTTTTGGAAGCTCATTCTAGTCAATTTGTTTAGCATGGAGGTTATTTTTATACCTCATGTAACTAAACAATACTTGATAGTTTTTGCTTATACTATAAGATACTAGCTCTGGTTTAGAATGTAAAATTTGCATGGTCATTGGCTTCATGGGATGGCTCCTGAGTAAAGCCTCATTTCATTCACTGGAATAACAAAAAAAAATAGGAAACCCCATTTAAAACATGAGATTCCATATATCTTTAACACAGAAAAACACTTGCTTTAAGGGCAATTAAAATTTATAGATGTGTAGCATGAGTACCCATTTACCCTTGGAGTTTCCAGTCTACTCACCGGCCCGAAATCAGCTCACCTTGAAGTTCAAATAAATGGCTTCAGTTCCGATAACAAAGGGTGCATAATGATGCGAACACTAAACATTCAACTTGTTCATTTCACGTTTGGTTGGAGCTAATAATTGGTATTAGGACAATCTTATGTTATTAAAATCTGTGCATGGTGGTGGTGGGCATCTATGTTATACTCGATGACTAAAAAGGGACTTGGCCGTATGGCTGAGAAACAAACAAGAATAAAAAACTGAAAATAGACTATGCAAAACGGTAACACGAAAGAATTTTTGTGTTGGAACAGATGACATCTATCTATCTATTATGCAAAACGGTAACACAAGTTAACCAGAAAAAAGTGAATAGTTAGAAAATCCCATGGAAAACAAAGCCTTTAAACTTTAACCGTACATAGTCATAGCTTTAGACCATCTGGATCTTTACTTTAAGAAACTTACTGACATGTGTGACCAAAGCTTCTCACATGAGAATTGTCCTACTCGTCCATCATTGAACAAAAACTCGTCACATGCTCGCTGGTGCGGATATCAAGTTGTCATCGGTCGCCATACTCTCCGGTTCAACCCTAGCAGTCTTGCCAGCAAACTACCACCGCCTCCACTCCTGAATCGACCAGCTCGCGACCTCCTGCTGCTGCACAAAAGCCCCACCCCTGACCACACCGCCGCCAGACTGCTACGCACTCGCCTCAGCACAATCCTCTGCTACTTGCTATGGAATGCCAAGCACACGCCCTTTGTCTTCCATACCTAAAGCGACCCACGCACTTACCAACTACTTGCCCGCACCCTCGTGGCCTCTCTCGTAGGTGTGTCCGTATGCTCTGCCTGACGCCGCTGACTAGACTAGATGACACATCTATGTATACCATAGTCTTCTTGATGTCATTTTTGTGGTCAACGTGGTCACATGGACACTGATTGCTACAAAAGCTCATTGGCATGGGTGATGGGTTATGGTGCTAATTATAGATGATGTAATATGTACCTTAAATATTGATGGACAACTATGGTGGCTAGCTAACTGTAGTTGTGATTGGTATATGATTATTATAGCTTGATTTTTTTGGTCTTCATTTTTATTCCAAGTACACTCTCGGCTCTTTTCACTTGTGTTCATTCAATGCATAATGTAATAGCTTCATGGTTATAACTTCTGTAATCTCATGAACCAAGATGAACAAAACTTTTGTGAGATGGAATTTGTTGGGCTACCCCTATAGCTCTCTAGCTATTAGTTCTAAATGGTGCAGAATGGACTCCTCTAATTAAATATATTGGTTAAAATAATTATATGCCAGCATTCATATACTTTAGGTTTCTATCCTTTTTTTTAAGAAACCAGCTTGGGGCTGGTGTTTCATTGATTTAGCAGAAGAGAGCGACAAAATGTTTTAGATGAATGAAGGAAAGATTACAGCTGATTACTTGGAGGGGCTTTGCTCCCAGGAGAGTGTGTTCTAGGGCGATATCTCACGTCATATCCCCGAAGGGCTGCTCTATGCATTTGGCGCATGCCAATCTCCATTGCTCCAAATCTCGGCGGCATGCCTCGACGTTGTGCCGCTCATCAGCCTGCTTCCCTCTGAAGACGCAGGAGTTTCTCTCCAGCCATATGTGCCAAGCAATGAGGGCCAACATCGACTTGGTACCCTTGCGGTTGCCCGCAACTGCAGCAGTGAGGATCTTCTCGGCGCAACCCATCGACGTAGTTGCATTGCACCAACCAGCAGGGTTCAGGGCCTGGCAGCCGGTCCAGCCAGCAGCTTTGTTCCAGACCTTCAGGGAGATTGGGCACCCCTAGAAGAGGTGAAAGGATGACTCGAGATTTCTCAGACATAAAGGGCAGAAGTAGCCTTTCTCCCAGCCCCTCCGTTGCAGCCTGTCGTTGCACCAAAGTTTGTCTTGATGGAGGAACCATAGGAACATCTTGATCTTCCCGGGCGCCTAGATCTTCCAAATTATGCTTCTGAAGTTGTTGTGCTGCCCACCTGCAAATTGGGCAGTGTAGGCAGATTTAGTGGAGTAGGTCCCTGAGCTGTGCTATGTCCAACGAATCGTGGCCGGTGTCTAGGCCTCCAAGACAATGCCAGCGCTCCTGATCTCTCTGGCTAGCTCGATGACTTGGCGAATGATGTCGCTGTGGTTGGCATCTGAGATCAAGAACCCAACGGTCGCCCTGCAAGGCCTCCTTAACCGAAAGGTTTTTCCTGATGGTCACGGCAAAGAGTGCTGGAAAGGCCATGCAAAGCTGACGGCCTCCAAGCCAAGAGGAGGACCAAAATGAGGCCGAGGTTCCATTCCCGATGGAGGCGGAGGTGCAGGCTGCGAACAGAGCCTGGTCGCCACTATCGCAAGGCGTGCCGGTGCCAACCCAAGGACGGTGAGGCTGTTGCCAGGCAAGCCACAACCACCGTAGCTGCAACGCGTAGGCAAACCTGGGCAGGTCGTGGATACCCAGGCCTCCATGCAGCTCCGGTGTAGCCACCGTCTTCCAGCCCACCTTGCACATTGCCCCTGAGATCTCCTCGTCCTGCGCCTAGAGAAAACGTCGCCGAGACTTGTCGATTTCCTTGAAGAGCTTCTTGGGCGCCCGTAAGGCCGTGAGTGTGAAGGTTAGAATGGCGGACAGGACGCAATGCACGAGGACGCGGCGACCCACCATTGGCATTAATCTACCTTTCCAGCCGGCTAACCTAGCCCTAATTCTATCAAGGATGAATTGCAGGTGAACTAGCCTAATCCTCCCTACCATGATGGGCAGGCCCAAGTATGTGATCGGGAGCGTCGTTGTTAAGCCTCCAAAGTTCAGCGGCACCATGGCCAGGTCGATGTCACTGGAGCGCATAGGGATCGCGGACGACTTGGAGGGATTGACCCGCAGGCCCGTGGCGTCGCCGAACTGCCATAGCAGGCCAATCAGGGCATCGATCTCTTCGCGCACTGGATTGGTGAAGATGGCTGCGTCGTCGGTGTACAAGCTTGTGCGCGTCCTAGCAGCTATCGCCGGTGGTGGCGCCAGCAGGCCTAACATAGTGGTCGCCTCTAGCAGGCGGTGGAGAGTGTCGATACAGTATAAACAGCAGCGGCAACAGGGGGTCTCCCTGTCTAAGCCCTCGATGGTGTTCAATGCAGTCCCCCGGCACCCCGTTTAGGAGACAGGAGGAGGATAATGTCGAGATAAGGAGAGCTATCCAATCCCTCCATCGTAGAGGGAAGTCGAGAACCTCCAACAATTCCAAGATGTATTCCCAAGAGACGCAATCAAAGGCCCTAGCAATGTCAAGTTTCAGCAAAAGCGTCGGGGTTTTGCTTCTATGCAGTTTGCTGACCGTGTTTTGCACATATAAATAGTTGTCGTGGATGCACTTCTTCCTTTGGAACGTTGTTTGCGCTGGGTTGATCAGCTTGTCAATGACGCTGGCAAGCCGAATGGGCAGAACTTTGGAGAACAGCTTTGCAATAGAGGGAATGAGACTAATCGACCGAAAATCACTCATTTTGATAGCACCATCCTTCTTTGGGAGCAGGGCAATCATAGCCGTGCTCAGGTCAGCAAAGTTCCCCCGGCGAGGCTGTAGAGATGATCAAACAGAGCCATGATATCCTCCTTTATCATGCCCCAGTAGCTTCTGAAAAACATGCCCGAGAACCCATCAGGGCCGGGTGCCCGATCCGCCGGCGACGCTAAGATTGCAGCCCAAACTTCAGCTTCAGTGAATGGGTTATGAAGCCCCTCATTTTGGACTGCGGGCATGTGCAACTCCTCCCAGTTAAACGAGCACTTTCTATCCTCTTTTCTTCCCAACAAGTTGGAGAAATGCATGTGTGCAACAGAGGCCTTTTCATCATGCGCAGTGACCACGTCATTATCAGTTTCCAGGGAGTCAATGAAGTTCTTCCGCCTGTGTGAGTTGATCTTGGCTTGAAAGAAAGCAGTACAAGCGTCGCCTTGAGCCAGGTGATCCGGGAGGCTTGCCTCTTGCAGGCTCTCTCGATCGCAGCCAGCCCCAGGGTTCTTTGCTTTAGTTGCTTACGCTGGTTGAATTCGTTTGGAGTGAGAGCACGCTTCTCTTGTGCAATGTCCATCCTCAGGGCCACCTCACAGGCCAGATGAAACTGCACCTTTGCATCACTGCATTGGGTTCTGGCCCAAATGCTAAGATCATGAGCAACCCGTTGCATTTTGACCTTGATCCTTATCACTAGGCATGTGTGGTTAACCAGACGCTGCCAAGCCAGGTTTGCCATGTTGTGGAAGTGCGGAAACTGTGGCCAAAAGGACTCAAAACGGAAAACGGGCCTCCTCTTTGGAGTTGCGGTGTTGGCCAGCACGAGCGGGTAGTGATCCTGTTGCCGAAGCCATTACCATGTATGATGGAAAGAGGGCATCCCATTCTACATTGCAGAAAACCTTGTCGATGCAGACCATTGTTGGGTCCTGCCGCTCGTTTGTCCATGTGAACCTTCTATTTTTGCACTTGATCTCGCGCAAACCTATCGTGTCTATATCTGCCCTGAACTTGCTCATAATCCTCCTATTCAGATTCAGATTGTTCTTGTCTCTCGCTTCATATATGACGTTGAAATCTCCATTGACCAGCCAGGGCTCTCCGGGCGGCGGTGCAGCGTGTGCCATCTCTGCCAGGAAAGCGTCCTTGTGTGCATCATCAGCAGGACCGTATAGTGTCGTGAGCCAAAAAGAGGAGTTGTCTTGCAGATCAGATACTTTGCCCGTGATCGAGAAGTAGTCGATTGCATGAGTGGTGAAACTGATGACGGTCTTGTCCCAGAGAATGGCCGCTCCCCCTCTGGTACCCATTGCAGGCAGAACGGCGCACCCCTCTAGCTTGCGGCCACCTAGCTCGTGAACAATGGCAGGTGTCGAGGATTCCAACTTTGTTTCTTGGAGGCATAGAATGCTTGCTCGATGAGCCTCCGCAATCTCACACACGGTTGCACGCTTCGCTGGCCAATTCATCCCTCTCACATTCCAGCTCAACATTGCACCAGTTGTGTTACTCATATGGAACAAGAGGTTTCTCCGGCAGTAACAACATTCTATTGATCTGAGACGAACACAAGTACACCATCCGCCTAGCAAGGGGGCGCCAGAGACCACCAACAGGCCCAAAACTACTCTGGCGCGAGACGATCCAACTAGCCATAACACAACCATTACAGTCATCGATCATGAAACCTAACTCAAATCGGCCTAATGCCAATCCCTGCCGAAGACTAATACTAAGTAGAACTAACATAACAACACTACGCCGCAGCGTCCGCGTCGGCATCAGGGCCCGCCATGTCACCTGCAATGCGGAGGGCCTCTAGGTCGAGGCGCGTGAGCTTGGCGATGTTGGAGATGTCCTCGTCCGTCAGCGGCTCATCCAATCGGTGTATGAGGGCTTCCGCCGCCTTTGCAGTCATATTCTCCTTGGGTCCCAGCATGCCGAGGCGCTTGACCAGCAGTAGAGACGCCCTCTTCGCCACTGGAACACTGGACTGCTGCGCAGCTTGGCGCGCGCTGTGCCTGACTGGGACAGAGGCAGCTCTGGACCTGGGTGGTGCAGCGGAGCAACGCGTCGGTGGAGCAGGGATGACTAGAGGGGGGACGATGACGAAGATGCGCGGCGCCGGATCGTCAGCACCGTTGAGCTGCAGTTGCATGACCTGCTGCATCATGGCGCCCACATGCAGGCTGGTCTGGGCTGCAGTGGCCGTGGAGCGGCAGGCCGTGGCGGACGAGCCGCCGGGGAACTGGAGCGGGCGATCAAGCACAGTGGCGATGGACTCGTCGAGCTCCTGCTGCACATCATCGACACGGGGCGGCGGGGGGAGGACGGGGTCGGCGCTGCTGAAGAAGTCGGCCACTGGGTCCCGCCCAACGTCGGCAACTGCAGCAGCAACAGGCGACGCGCGCGGAGCCAGAGGCAGCAGCGGCGTGGCCTTGAGGACGACAGACTCTGGGCGGCCGCCGGAGACCCGCCCAGTGGCCTCGTGTCGGCGGCTGACAGGCGTCCGGCTCCGCTGTCGGCTTGAGCTAGCAACGTCCCTCCGGGGCTGCAGCGTGCCTCCGGGCTGCTTGCAGCCCAGGAGGTTGTCCTTCCATGAACGACGTTCGTCCTTGCTGTTGTCGTAGTCGCCGCGGTCACAGAGCCCGCCCTGACGGATGTTGTCGCAGCCCGATGGAGCCACCAGGGCCGGGTGGCGTCGGGTGCCTTGGCCGTCCTCGACGTGCATGGACCACGTGCCCGGCCAGATCGACGGGACCGAGCGGGCATCATCAGACTCTGACGAGGGCAGGCCGCTCTGCACAGAGTGTGACGAGCGCGGCGAGAGAGGCGACCAGTCCTTGACATGATCGACGTGGACGAGCATGTCGTGGCGCCGGACGCATGGCGGTGGCGCCACTTCCCGAGCCGCCCTCCAGATGGTGTGCTAGATGGGGATGAACGCCACATCCCACACCCACACCTAGCACGCAAAGGTCCTCATGTGCCCGCGCTCATGGGTCCGGCTGTCGATGCGGTCGATGATGCACTTGTCGCCGAGGACCTCCGCCACACCCTCGAGCGACCAGAGGTGCATCGGCATCCTCTCGATGAAGACGCGGACATGGAGAAGGAACTCCTGGTGCACGGCGTGGTCGTCCTCGTGCCACGGCTTGATGTTGAAGACGGCGCCGTCGATGTTGATGGAGCCCAGGTGCACCGCGTTGTCTCTGTGCGCGGCAGCTCGAAGTGGACCAGAAAGTCCTCTGGGTCATGGCTCGTGACCCACAGCAGGTGCGCCGGCGTGTGCAGCTGCGTGTCGAAGGCGCGCCCCAACGACATGGGGATGCCAGCATGGCGCTCCACTGTGGAGATCAGCAGCACCACGTGGCGACGGAGCAGGAAGATCTGGTGCTCCATAGTCGGCGCCTCGATCACCACCTTGTGGCTGGACCTTGGGCGGCGCGACGGGTCGGTGTGGTGGGCCATCATCTTGTCCGGCGCCGTTGGAGGCGGCGAGGGGAAGCGAATGCGCTTGCAAACCGGGCCGCGACCTACGCGGGAGCCCAGCCGCGCCTTCACAGGAGCACGCCCCTTCTTGCCCGGGCAGTTTTTGCCGATGTGGCCTGGAAGCTTGCAGTCGATGCGGTGAACTGGATCCCTACAATCTACATGGCGGTGTTCGGTGCTGAGGCATCTAAAGTAGAGGCCCCGAAAACACCTTAAGAAGGCCTCCCACTCGGCGCCCGCATTCAAGGTGGGCCGGTGGCCTTTGCGTGCCCGCGGGGCATGGCCAGGGCGCCATCATGGCGCCGGCTGAGCCGACGATCTTTGCGCGACTGGACCTTCGTCCATCCATCGCTAGGCCCAGAAGAGGAAAGGCCAGCGCAGGGGAGGGCCGAACCACGATGGAGTTAAGCCGCTGCCGCTCAGCAGGGGGAGACTGCGCAGCGACCGGGGTGGAGAAGGCGTCCGCGGCGTGGGAGCACTCGCCCCGGAGCAGGATTCGCAGCGGGGAGGCGGAGGGAGCCGTTGGCGCGGCAGGAAGACGCAGAGAGGCCGGCACCTCCGACGGACCGCTGGATTTAACCAGGCCCGGCACCGAGGCCGGCAGGCCCCATCCCTCACTGCCCTGTGGGCTTGAACAGGCGGATCCAGAGAATCTAAGTGAGCGCGAGCGCCCCATGGCTTTGGGCGCCAGAGCGCACCCGACGCGCGCCGGGATTTGGTGGCCGCCGCGCTGGCCGCGGGGGGCGGGGTGGGGGCTAGGAGCCAATACCAGGGACCATGCTCATCTAGGAGCAAAAATTAGGTGTATCTGGTTTCTATCCATATTGTACCTTTTCAAGAGGTCTAGTCTACAGTTAATGCATCTTGCTTTTTCCTTACTCAAATTTATTATCTTGCATATGTAAACATAAAATACTTACATATGTATTAGCATGGATTAATCTAGAGTTACTACATGAAAGTTACTTTCATAATTATATATGTATGTTAAATGACAACCAAGCACTACATGGTTACTCTAGATGCAACATGCAATTGTTATTGTCATACGTTCTTATTCTCCTAATACCATCTTCTAGCATAGTGAGTGTTGATTGGAAGGTTTAGTCTCAACCTGAATTTTCTGTGATTTTATTAGTTGCAATGTCTTAATTTGACCATAAAATTAATCTTCCAGTGAAATTCACGTATAATTTAAAACAAGGCCAATTCGTGCCTTGAAGAATGAAAGCCGGTACAAATAATGGAGAGTCTTTTTGCACTAGGAGACACTACTACCGAACGGCTTATGGGTGTAATCATAATAGTGGTGCACATGTATTTGCACCTGCCACTAGTAATCTGGCCAAATACCAATGGCGGACGCCCTGCCAGCCACTGTTTGCTTCGGCGTGGACGCACGCGACGCCCACCTTGTCCTCCTCCTGGCCCACCCTTCGGTGGCACAACGCCCATTATCCCCTTCCCTCCACACCCAACACCTCCGGCCACTTCCGTTCGCTTGGACGCCGCTGAGGCCGCCGCCCCGCATCCACACACTTCCACCACCTCCACGCCACATCGGATGCCCACTCTTGCCGGCGTTGGCGGCCTCTTTTTGACACCGTTGTAGCACCTCTACGGCCATGCCACCCCCTCGCCTCCACCGCCACCTGCCTAGCTCCAAGCCTGCCAGCCTTGCTCCACGGTCGCCTCCACTTCAACAGGCTTGCTACCTATACGTGAAAAAGACATGAGGCTCTTCACCGGCCGACTTCTCCACCACACCCCTAAGGTGTTCGGCGCTTTGCCCATAAGGGACCATGGATAGTGAGGATGAGTTCTTTTTCAATAACTTCATGTGTTCATCCGAAGATTCATCATTGGTCGATGAGGATTTTGTGGTTGCGACTATCGTCGTCAGTGACCACATTGCTAGGCAGCAGCCGAGATTTAGGGGCTTGATCTCGAGCCATGCTCCGGTGTTGAATCGCAACAGAGAGAGCGGCCATTACATACTCTTCGCCGATTACTTTCAGTGCACGTCCACACTCTTCAACCTCAAACTTTTCCGACGCCGCTTCCGGATGGTGAGACATGTGTTTAACCATATTTATTTTAATGTATTTGTAACAATTTAAATTTCATTTGGTTTGCAAATTATGATATTTTTATTTGGTTGTAAACTATTGATCATTGTGATGAAACTATGTGATTTAAACTTTCGGCAATGTTTAGATTTGTATGCAAAAATTGTGTAAAAATATGGCTGCATACCGGCCACGGGAACGAAATGCGTCAGCCGGTTGGATGCACTGGCTAGTAAAATGTGGACGGGGCTAAACGGTGCCCCTACTGTCAATTCAAACAGACAAAAAGAGAATCAAATCTGCGTTCGTTTGTGTCGGCGCGTTCGAGTTGCCCATACTTTAGTGTCTTTTTTGCTCGCTCTCAAGGTACTAAACCTTCTAAAATTAATAAACCTGCCTAAATAACAAATATAATTAATCATTTCATCAAATATTTTTGAAATCAATCTTTTTTCCTCTTTTAAAAGAAATTATTATGTCTCTTCCTAAATTGTTACACATTTCTATAATAAAATTCTCCAATAAAATCCTACATTGCTCCAATAAAATGGAACCATTAAGTCTACATCTACAACCGAACACAAACTATACAATATTAACAAGTACTGTATTTTTTTCAAGTAAATTTGAAATGTGAAATGATTTTTTTAACATATTGTTGTATCCCTATTACATTATCTCCTTTTGAGCACTCTGGTTTAAGCAGATAGATAAGGTACGTTCATCTGATACCTTGCACAGCCTAGCGCGCTCCTGCCCCCAAGCAACAATGCCGGCGGTGGCGTCCCTACCGCCACCGGCGCCGGGGCCGGCCGCATTGCGTCGCCGGAGGTTCTCCCCCGCGTCGGCGTCTCTGCGTCGCGCCGCATCCGGAGGGGGCTCGAGCTGGCGGAGCGAGCGGCGGCTCATGTCGGAGCTGGAGCGCACGGTGACGGCGGGCGCCGCGGAGCGCGTCATCCGCGGCTACGTCGGCACCAAGTCGGAGCGCGCCGCCCTCGCCGCGCTCTCCCGCCTCCTCATGGACTCCGACCCCCTCGCCGTCCCCGTGAGCCCCCGCGCACCCCTCCTTCTCTCCAACTCCCCTCTCCCTCTCGCTGACCTCGCCGGCGAAATTCTGAACGTTTGCCGCAGTTCTACGAAGCGGTGACCCAGGCCCGGTGGTTCAAGTGGAGCTCGATCCACGCCGCAGCCGTCGCCGCCTTGCTCGAGGCCAACGGCGCCGCGGAGGAATCCAGATCCCTCATCGCCGACTCCGCCGCGCGCCTCGAGTCCACCGCTGAGGTGGCCCTCTTCTACTGCGACCTCATGGCGGCCTTCTCCTCGCGGGGACTGAAGCGCCGGGCCATGGATTTCTACTCGCAGCTCCGGGCGATGCCGACGCCGCTCGCCGGGGGCGCCAAGACCTACATGGCCATGATTAAATCCCTATGCATGATGGGCCTCGCCGCCGAGGCCGAGGAGGCGCTCCGGGAGATGGTGTCTCTGGGGTACCAGCCTGATGCGTTTCAGTTCGGATTGGTGGCGAAATGCTATGGTAAGGCAGGCCAATTGGCTGAGATGGAGAGGGTGATTGCGTCCATGTCTGATGCCGGCATCCGCCTGGGCACCGGCGCGGTGAACATTGTCCTCTCATGCTACAGCGCTTGCCGTGACCATGGTAAGATGCTAATGTGGCTGAAGAAGATGCGAAAATTGCGCGTCGCACCGACCACGAAAGCCTACAATTTTGTGCTCAACTCGTGCCCGACAGTGGTGTCGATGGCCCGTGAATTGGGCCCTTCGCTACCGTTGTCGGCGGCGAAGTTGGTGAGGAAGCTCAATTCTACATCTCCATGGCCGGCAGAAGCTGAGGTGGTGCAGGAGCTTCTGGCAGCCTCGTCAGTGTTGAACAAGGCGATGGTTTGGTCAGAAACTGAGGTGAAGCTGAACCTACATGGGTTCAGTATAACTTCAGCCTATGTGCTGATGCTGCAGTGGGTGGACGCGGTGAAAGGGGACCGCACATTGCCATTGGAAGTGTCTGTGGTGTGCGGCGTCGGGAAGCACAGCAATGTCCGGGGCGAGCCCAAAGTGCGGGAGCTGGCACAAGAGGTTCTGAGCCGGATGGGGAGCCCTCTGCGGCTGTCCGTGAGGAACAAAGGCCGGCTCGTGGCGAAGCGAGACAGGGTGAAACAATGGCTGGCCACTGAGTGGACTTCCATGGTGCCTGAGGAGAGCACGGATCAGTCAACCAATTCAAGTGATCAGCAACAATGTTTGCCCAATCTTTTAAGAAAACTCGGGCAGTTTTTTTCCTCATTTGTGCCAGTTTCCAGATGAATGGCAAGCTGTTTATTGTAGAGTAGGAGGTTCCGAATAGGCATAATATCTTCCTTATGTTGTAGACTGATACAAGATGGGTGTTGTGTGAATGCTGGAAAAAATAGTCATCTCTTTTCTAATGGTGAACTAGGGTCTTAAAGCACGAAAGTAACTAGGCCTCTGACTGCATATTAGACTTGTCCCTCGAGTCCTCGGCAGCTCCCTTAAGGTAATTTTACTGCCCTGCTGACATTTTTTAAACTTGTAGCTGATGTTTAATCCCTGCTTTGATGTGCCTTACTTTATGGTGAAATTGCAGAAACCTATTGAAAATGTGAAGTTTAATTATTCCTAGTAACCTCAGCTGTGTTTTCTAAGTCCTGCACAAGAACATCTATTGGATCTCAGGTATGTGCATCCTAGTACTGACATAGCTGCATCTTACCCAGATTAATCGAAGCTGATACTATTGTTTCTTGAACCGTAACAGATCTTTGTTAGTGTGTAACTGCTTATTATCTTCTTGGAGTAAAGCCTGTGCCTCTATTCCTCTGAATTTGTTTTGTTTGTTTAGCCAATAGATACCGTTTTATATATTACGTGCTAGGTTTACTGTTGGAGATAATGTTACATGTACTATCAAGTGCTTTTGTTTACTTTTGGATATTTGTTGAGGTAGGTCTAATTCATGTGTCAGATGATTTTTCTTGAAGTTCAGCAGCGAACTGTTTCTTTTAAGGTTGAAGGTGTCCCTGGCTCCCTGCACTGAGATTCAGTGTGGGAAGTGTCCTGGGATGATACGATCAATATCTTACAAAATCGGCCAGGTAACACTTAGCAGCTGTATTTTTTTTTCCAGTTATTTATATCATTTTTGTGTTTTAAGAATTTTCTGTTGAAACTTGAAACTGTCAGTCTCTGCATACTTAAGGTACTCCCTCCGTCCCAAAATGTAAGACCATTTTTTACACTGTCAAAAATGATCTTATATTTTGGGACGGAGGGAGTATCTTTTTGTTGGAAATAAGTGCACCTTTTCTCGACGAAATCTAGTAGTGCTAAAAGGGGCATAATGCTATGCAGTTTGCGGGAATTGAAGTTACTTTTATTTTCAGGCTGTAAATGAATAACTTATTCAACAGGATTACAATGATAACCAGATGTCTTTTTTGCTTGAAGATGTAAAGATAATGGACAGTTCCCCTCTTGAGATGAAAAAACATAGATGAAGTTATGGATGTTTATGAAGGAAGATTCTTGTGGAGCCCTTAGTTAGGTCCAACCTTTCAGGTAAGATGAAAATTTTCAGTATTCCCAATTGTGCAATTTGTTCCTGGAACTCATTTGCTGTCAAACCTTTTACTCACCAGCTATATATGGCATCTCTGGTCGGTCCAAACAATATGAACTTTAAGTTGATTCAGCTCAGCAAGTAGACAGAAAATTCCTGGGGGTAATAGATTCTTACATCTGTCGGTTACGATCTCTAAGCATTCTTCAGTATTAAATACATATGGAATTCTCATGATTCAAATAGTTTTTTAGGTAATGAAATGGGGCTTTACTTGGAACAAACCCCATGAAGCCAATGATCACTCAAATTAGATATGTTTGAATTAGATCTAGCATGGTTCAGTACAGAAAGGAAAATAGAGGTTTAGCTACAGGAAGTAGAAAACAGCCACCATGAGAGCAATGCAAAGAGATATCTTTTGTCCCAGAGGCAGATAAATCGACTACAACGAGCTTACAAAGCTGACTGTGAGTTTACACTGGATATGAAAAATAATAAAAGCTAAGGACCAAAGCTGCCATTGGAAAAATAGGTCTCAAAATGTTTTTAGTCACTAATGTAGCAGATTGCACATAAATCTTCGAAAGTTAACTGTGTTCAACTCACATAAGCAGAACTACCGTGGATATCTTGCAGACAACGCGTACTCTTCTTCCATGCTATACTGCCTGCTAGTCAATCCCGCTCCGCATGCTAATGGAGAATTTGCTACAATATCACCATTTGCCTCAAATTCCTCAGGTGATTGAGCAGCTTCCAGTCTCAACTCCACTTGTCTCATGGTTGGCCGTTCCTCCCCTCTTAACTTAACACATGCTACTGCAATTGCAGCGATTTCAT
Source organism: Triticum aestivum (assembly GCF_018294505.1). Taxonomy (NCBI): domain Eukaryota; kingdom Viridiplantae; phylum Streptophyta; class Magnoliopsida; order Poales; family Poaceae; genus Triticum; species Triticum aestivum. The sequence goes on from NC_057809.1 coordinate 42,254,321, forward strand.
CAATTCTGTTGCCACCTTCACTCATAACTTGTGGATCTAATATCTCCGACAAATTCCCTTCTGCAAATAAGGTAGCAAAATGTGCCACAAGACCATTGCCTTCGGAAGCCATATAGGTAAATGGTTTCTTTCTGGTCATTAACTCTATAAGCATAACACCAAAGCTATAAACATCACTTTTCTCCGTGAGGCGCCATGTGTGCATGTACATCGGATCGAGATATCCTAGTGTACCTTGCACCATTGTTGTGAGCCCTGATTTGTCCAAAGGAATGTACCTTGAAGCGCCAAAGTCTGCTACCTTTGCTGTTAGAGTATCATCCAAAAGTATGTTAGCAGGCTTGATATCTCTATGGATGATTGGCACTAAAGCCGTTGAGTGAAGATGGGCAAGAGATTTGGCAGTTTCAGTTGCTATCCGTAGCCTATCATCCCATGACAATGATCTTGGTCCTTCAACATGAAGATGATCATAAAGAGTTCCATTGGATATGAACTCATAGACCAGCAATGGGACTTCTGTTTCAAGGCAGCAGCCATATAGTTTTACTACATTCCTATGGTTGATTTGTGATAGGATAGCAACCTCATTAATAAACTCATCAATCTCCCTTTGAACAACCATCTTTGGTTTCTTGATGGCTACGACGTGGAGGTCCGACAAAATCCCTTTATAGACCGTACCATGTCCACCACCACCAAGTTCACGAGCTTTATCAAAATTATTTGTTGCCTTCTTCAACTCTTCCAAGGTTATGACCATTCTCTCTGCAATATCAGCTCTTTGAGATACCAACTGTTGCAACAACTGCCCACGGTTTTGCTCGAAATACTTCCGTTTCAACATTTGTGCCCTTTGAAGCTTAAATTTGTAGGAAATATAGTATGCAATGAGGACCAAAAGTATGAGGCCCGCCCCACTAGCAAGTCCAATAATGACGTTTAAACCTGAAAAAAGTAATGCATTATCATTCATTTTCTCTGGTATGCGCATAAATATAATCTGTAATTTTGTCGCAAAAAGTGCTCTCATATTGTATGATTTTACTAGGTATTATAAATATACCAAAACATAAACTAGTGGTCAAGGTTTGCTGTGTTTTGAATGTCGTGTTGATGTGCAAAATGAAACATTTAGCAACTGGCCGGAAGGAGTAACAGAGATAGAGCCAAAAAATACACGGATCATAATAGTGGTAATGACAATTGTTTGTGGTTTTTCGTCGACCAAATTAATTAGTTTATGTTTTGTTCCTTTTCCTGAAATTGTTAACACATTCTCATTTCGCTCATTGACCATTGACTACTTCTATCCCCCCTAGGATTAAAACCTTAGGGAGCCTTAACAAGTTTTGTGGTAAGCTGTGATAGACACAGTTTTTCTAATATGTTAGTAGAAATATGTATAGCTATGATTGACACATTTCATATATATATTGAGACAACCTCCAACATGTTTCTTTGATCGCTACTTTTTTTGTAGGTAAAATATGTTTGTGGAAATTTATGAATTGTATATTCATGATAAAGAGTCTAATAATACTATTTTGACCTTGCAAAACCAAATATTTTTTTAGTATGTTAGCTATCAAAGTCTTACCTTTTTAGTTGAAAACCTGCATTTTTTGTTGTTGCACGCTTTCTAGGAAGTCATATTATGTTTACCAATGGGGGTACTCAGAGTCGATCCACATTTTACTAAGAAACTTCTATATGGAATAGCGAAAATATTGGCAACATATGAATATATTAGCAGGAGCAATCGATCGATACATGCCCCATTGATGTAGGTAGGAAAATTAAAGTTGCAGCATTTGTTGCTCACCTCTGACGTATTTGGAGCGGACATCTGGAGACAAGAAAAGGTTGAATTCAGTAAGTTACATGTACGTGGTAGTGGTATTACGTAATATATATGTATATATGTGTGCAGCAATCAATGGAATTGATCGAACCTTTGCATCCGCCGTCGACGTATGGGTTGCCGTCGTAGCCCTCGTTGCACTGGCACGTATAGCCTCTGTTCCCACTTTTGCACTGGCTGTGCTTGCTCTTGCAGATCTGGTCGCGTGGTGTAACCTGATGATCCCCGCCATCGAAGTCCGGATGTGAGCTCACGTTGGCTGATGATGAGCCATTATGCGGGAGCAACACCTCCCACCAGAGAAGAATGCGAGGCTTCATGGCATCCGATGTCCGATTGTCCAGACCACAGACTGCCCGGACCATGACGCTCCCGCATCAGTTTGCCGGTGACACCCAGCGGATCGAACCATCCCTCCTCTGCGACGAACACATAGACGAGATTGTGTGCATCATAATTTCCCGTAGTGTCGATCCATGTTGATACGAATTTCTTTGGCATTCCGCCCATGGACTCGGAGATATGGGCCTTGCAGCATCCGATGCCATAGCAGTAGTTGCCGCCGCCGCCACTTCCACCGTGGATGCCGCTTGTTGGCCACCTCACTTCACCACCGGTGTCGTTGCGGGGGCAGATGGAGGCACAACCGCCGACAATTTCTTGGTCGCTATGCCCCACAAGCGTTGCATGTGTATTGCACCCCATGATGACAAGCTCGTTGTCAACAACGAGTAGGGCACCTCTCTGTCAGTGAAAGAAGGGAGTCCCATATAGAATTCAAAGGACGTAGAAGGTGGTAACAACCCCAGGGGAGCAAGGGATTCGCTGTGAATGACACGCATCGTGGTTGTGGAGAGGGAGATATTGACAACTCGGAATTGGCCGTCGCCCAGGAGCAACCACGCGGGCTCATGGCCGGTATCACACGCGAGGCGGAACCCAGGCCAGTAGCATTCGGACTTGCCAAAGCCGAACGGGTATGGTACATCCACGCCCCCGCAGAATGTCATGCAACTAGCTGTTTCAGACACAATTGTTGAACAAATCAGCGTCGCGACATTAGAAAACGGGATGTAATTTCAATGTGAACAAGCTACACATATCTGATTCCAAATTTCCACTTTGTTTCTTGGTGGCAGTGATTTTTTCTGCAGGACTGAAATATGTAGGTATCGTTTACTACCAATATAAGAAGACTCAAAGCGGTAGATCCAGTTAATCTTGACTATCAAACCATGTCTCCAACGAGATTAAGTGTATGTATTGCTCTAATGATGAGTGTTCAACATGTTTAGCATGTAATAAATATCATGACAAATATCAAAATCTGAGTTAATATAAATTTGCAATTAACCTGTATCTGGTATCCAACCTATATAAATATGCAATTAGCACATAATTAATATTCTATCTACTATAAACATGCAATTTGTTTTCTCCCTAATAATAACATGCATTGCATGTATGCATTTACTAGTTATAGTTGTGTGTGATCAATCTTTGGTTGTGATTAGATTAGATAGCAGAGAGGCTTCTGGTCTAAAAAAATCAAAATAAATACTACAGATTACAAAAAAATGTCAATGTTTATGCAACTAAATTTGGTTTCTACCCTCTAGGGAAAAGAAAAATAAATAAATTTGGTGCTCTACAACTAAATTTTAAAAGCTAAAGGCTTCTTTGCATCGCAGGAATTTGGAAATGTAGGAATAGGAAAACCATTGAACATATAAATGATGAAAGGGTGGTAGGCATTCTCAGGCCATCCACGCGTCCGCCCTTTGCAAATCTTGTTCATTTTCACGTCACTCCCTCCCTAGCTTATGTCGATGACGCCTGGGCCTGGTCGTGTGGCCCTTTGCGTCCCGCGCGTGAAGCGTGCGAGCGCACAAATATCTCCCTCGCCTGCCCATCTCTCTCTCCCCCTCGTCTCTTCTCATCCCCTTCCTCCCCTCCGTTCGCCCCTCTCGGCCGCAAGCGCCGGCACCGGCGTGGGATGGAAGCGGCCGCCACCGAGAGAAGCTCCGGCCTCCCCTCCTCACCCTCCCCTGTCTCCTCTCATCCACCCCTCCTCACCCTCCCCTGTCTCCTCTCATCCACCGGGACAAGCCGAGAAGCGGAGGAGAGGGCCGGAGGCTGAGGAGGGACGAGCGGCGCACGTGAGAGGCAGCCCTACCTATCTATCTAAATGGACTCGGAGCTCGGCCACGCCGGTACCCTTCCTTGCGCTTCGGCCTCCTGTTGTGCGCGGATATTCCCTGTTGTTTCCGTTCACCTTCGACCATGGGTTGCAATGGCCAGAGAACCATGGTATGTGGATGACGAATCTCGCCTCTCCCAGTGACAAGAGATTTTTGATTGATCAACACCAACGAGGATGCAGCCTTGTACATATTTCTGTCAGATTTGATTTTACTGACATTACAGTTCATACATTGAATTATTTTATCCTATTTCCTTCAGGTTTATATTTAGGCTATTCTTTTTTCCCTTTTCAGATGTATGTCATTACGTGTAGCCATGGTTCTAAAACATCTCCATTCCTTTTCTTGCTACCAATTTTCTTTGATTCAGTTATTTGACTAAATGGTTAAATGGGTATGGATATTGATTAGTACATCCATACTCTTCTGTGCAAGTATGTGCTATCTTATTTTTATGCAACTAATCTGAAATCTACCTTATCCTACCAGGGCCCCTGTTTTCAGTGGCTATAACTACAACTGCAGTTTTAACTCATGCAATTGAAGATGGTGTTGATCGGCAACGTCCAGATTTCTTTTTGCCCTGTTTTCCTGACGGAGAGGTGCTCACCTTTGGTTGATCCTTTAATGATCGTTTGATTGGATCCCTTTGCATGATTTCATCTTACCTCTATGACTTCATTGAAGATGGTGTTGGTCGGCAACGTCCAGATTTCTTTGTGCTTTCTGGTACCTCTGAAAATAAGATTATTACTATGAATTCATCAGTTAAGCTTCTTCTCTATTCGAATTGAATCTGAGAAGACCCTGGAGCAACGACCTCTATGTCTCCATTCAATTATTAGGCTTGGGCAGGCCAAACCTGCAAAGTTCGGTGAAGATTTCAAAGTACAGGTAGATTACTTTGTGTTGCCTATAGTCCTATAACTAATATTGTTTCATTATAAATGTCCTTTATGTCTTGCTTCAGTTATAAGGCTCGGGCAGGCCAAATCTACAAAACTCGACGAAGATTTCAAACTACAGGTACATTATTTTGTGTTTCCTACAATCCTGTAACTTATTTTTTTGTATTCTAAATGTTTGTATGGCTAGATTTCTCTAGGATGACCCAAACAATAGACTGCAGGTAGGCTGTGTATGAGACTATAGACATGCACATGATGTGGATCTGCTTACAATAATTTTGCAATACTGAGATTTGTTTAGATGCTCACTTTTCTTACTGATATTGCTTAGTAATTGTTTTTGTGCCATATACGCATTAAATTGCATCATGCCAATCAACACACCCTGGGAGTCCTCTCCTCCAACGCCTCTGCCTCACCCAACTATCTAGAGGTAATTAGTTTGATCTGCTTTGGGTGAAGATGCCCTCTAACATGTGGCTTCTTAGTTGGGCACGTTTATGTTCATGCATGATGCTCTTGTGGTGTTTATTGATTATCAATAGATCTGAGAAATTCTTTTTTTGCTTAAAAGTTTAGTTATGCGTCTTTTCCTGCAGTTAAGTTCCTGCAAAAAAGGGTGAGTTCAACTTATAGTTGTAGCAGTCCATGTTTGCTGACAGTAGGAGCGCCCATGTATTATAAGCTAATATATGATTCAGGTTGTGATCATTGATTCATATGGTTAGTTGGTTTCTCAGAAAAAGATACACACGCTTTCTTGACGGTCAAGGAGTTTCAGATAGATCTGAGAAACTCTTTTTTTGCTTAAAAGTTTAATTATGCGTTTTTTTCTGCATTTAAGTTCCTGGAAAGAAATGGTGAGTTCATCTTAGAGTTGTAGCAGTCCATGTTTTCTGACAATAGGAGCGCCCATGTATTATGACTCAGGTTTGTAAATAGTCATCCATACCATATGTACGTATGTTAATGCAGCACCACTATTGAATTAAACGTAGTAACTGTGTCAATCTGAACATTTTAGCAAGTTCATGCATTAACCTTAGGGTCCATCAATGAAACAAAGCCAATCATATGAATTGAAGTAGCTACTGGAATAAAATGGATAGAACAAAGAGAAAATTGATGGTTATCTATATGAAAATTCAGAGAATGGGATAGGAGAGGTGGTTCTTCCCAACAGGAAAAAGAGTGGAGTATAGTACTGTTATCCTGCCTTTTCTACTACAATCCCAGTTAGCATAATAATGTGACATGTAAAATCATATATCGATTCAATTATGATTCAAGCGACATGAACAATTATCCGTGAAATTCACTTCTAAACCCTGGTTTTTTTTATTGTATTATAATTGCCAGACTTCCAAAATTCTACTATTTCCAGTGTTTAACAACATTGTTTTTGTTATGGGAAAACAATAGATGGATAAACGTCTCAAATCATACACTATAAAGCTTCCAACACTAGCTTACAGTGTCTTTCTTGTGTAATCAGTCTGTCGTGATGGACAAAGTTAAGATCCCAACAAAAAGTGCTTCTTGATGCTATGATGCAGCAACTTAACCTTCCAAATTGCAGTTTACTAAACAGGAAGTGCTTCTTGATGCTATGATACAACATTTTGATGCTATGATGCAGAAACTTGATGCTATGGGCAAGTGATTCATGGTGCTCTTGGTTCTTCTGTATACTTGAAATAAGGAACAATTTTCCAAAGTATGATAGTGTTTGGTTAAAACATATACCTCAGTCCATTACTTCAGTTTCTTCTTCGTGTTTTCTTCTTTTCTACTTCTTTGGTCTGCTTTACACAATTACATGGCTTTCGAGTCCTTTTATTTAGGACCGGGGAAAGAACTCTAATTGTTAACTTTGTATTTTCCCACTGACTAGCGCATATCTTGCCTAGGCGCATGCCTAGGCAAGCTTAAACAATGTGTTCTGTTTTGGCCTAGCGCCTAGGTGCTTACACCCTTTCCCCCCTACTGATTTAAGAGGTGTGGAGATTTTTTAGGGAGGTTTTGCTCGCTTTGTTGTTCAGAGCACATAAGAAGTATGTGCAAGTATACATCACCGATGTTATTTTACTTGCAATTACAGTGTATTTTAAAACACACACTTGGAGAACATCTGCTCGTGCTTACAATGCTCTATGAGGGAAATAATAGATCAACACTTGATTTTTTTTCTCCTATTGAACGGTTGTCAGGACCTCGCCGGCAGATCCCTCAGCTATCAGGGAAGGCAGCCATCAGCGGAGATTGAGGGTTTCTCTCCGGCGAGCGTGCTCGTGTCGTGGTGGTTTCCCACATCTTAGCAGCGTGGGGGAGGCGGTGTCCTCTGCAGCTAGGTCTACTTGCTGGCGACCTCACCATCACCAGCCCATCTGCAGGTATTTTTTTATTTTTTTTATTTTTTTTAGAAAAGGAGGATGCACCCCCGGCCTCTGCATCTGGACGATGCATACGGCCACTTTATTAATTGTTAAGCACAAAAGACCTTACAAAGTAGTACATCAATAAGCCTGAAGCCACCATCTAGGCAACATCTGTCGCTACCCCTACCCTTTGATGCAGTGGTGCCGAATGTCCGAGCCTAATACCAAACAGACATCGCACCAAATCCTAACATCTAATGCCGGATGCCCCATCCTAGCCACATACCGGGACTGGGTCACACGCCGGTCCGGCGCACTCACCGAGGCTGCCGCCGCCTTCTTCCACCGATCCATCTCCAGAGCAGGTACACCCATCTGCAGGTATGCTAGCTCCTCTTCTATTAATGCAAAAAGGAGATGCTCAAATGGATTGAGGGGTACCCTCCTGCTCCTTTTATAATCTTGAATCCTTATCGCTCCTACTAAACTGTAACTCATGTTTCTTTTTGGAAATAATATTTTGGAGATTCCTAACCTGGCCAAGGGAATGTATTGCCCACCTACAGTGAGAGACATATACGAAATAGGTCCTACTAAACACCTAAAAGGATGTGTTACAGTAGGTGTGCATATAGTACTAACATTTTTGCTATCTTTATGCTCCTCCATATGGATGGGAACTAAAAGGATGATGACATTATTCTACCTTCCAATATTTGGTGGCGCATATTTAAGAAAATCACAGCTAAGCATGTCACTTTCTAGAAAGGCGCTTGACTGGAATGTATATGTATATAGTTAATAAAATCATAGTGACTGATTTTTCAATTCCTCTATTATTTAGATTAGAGGTGTCTGCATGCATATTAGCCAAGTGATCGGACTTTCCAGCTCAAAAGAGAAAGTGACCGATGTTTTGTCATATTTTCCTATTAGGAATAAATGGATGTGCCCATGCACATATGCACACAGATTTCAGGTTACAGTGTAATTAGGAAACAGATGATACCTCATTGTGTCGTCTTGGTCTGAGAAGAGGGGATATACGGTGAATATATATGTTCCACCCAACCATTAATTTCAGAGAAAAGGACATGCACTTCAGTAGCAAAAAATTGATTGTCATGTACTATCTGTAATGCTAAGCATTTATTTGCTAATATCTCCTCGTCTGAATTTGTATTTTGTGCCATTTGGCCTTTTAACTATATGGGCATCTGCAGATGGTCTGAAAACCAAGATATTCCAGAGATAATAACTATACGGGCTGCTCCAGATGGACTGAGAAAGGAAACATATCCTAGGCCTACATGCTAATATTGTACACCAATGAATGCTTCACTTATTTATACTTAATCAGTTGTGTGACAATAAGCGTGGTATAAGCTTTTGTACCCATCTTCATGGTTGAAATACTTTTCTGCAATCTGTGACACATTTGCTTCAGTTTCCATATGTCTTGCTTCATGCTATCAACATTGTTAATAGTTTAATTTTATCTTTCTTTCCCTTTATAGCCTACTTGAATGGATATGGTTCCTGAGAGGCCATTTATTATGCATCAGGTCCTGAAGGTGGATGTTGCTTGTTTAGATATCTATGATTCCAAAAAATAAAAACGGTTCATGTCATAATGGACGCTATTTTATTGAGAGTGGCTTCGGACAATATGGCATGAACATATTTGTTTTTCTTTTTGGCCAATAATAAAATGAGCTTTGTGCATATAAAATGGTTATAGATACCTTAATTCTTAGTTCTAATTAGCTTCTCACGTTAACCGGTTTAAGCCATTCTACTATCTGTAATACAGTCCACATTCCACATTGCATCATCTTTCCATTTATGTTTCATACTTATTCACTACGAACATCGCTTCTAACTCACTTCTTGCGCCATTGGCGCAACCAGGTCATCTAGTTGCTATTAAGGCAGAAAACATGGAAGAGGCTAGGATGTAGTCAAAATGATGATGACCAAACGTTGTTCTTCAAACATTATGAGGGCAAGACCACCATACTAAGTGTTTATGATGATGATATTGTGATCACTGGAGATGATAAAGATGTAATTTCTAGGATTAAAGGCAGTTGCCAATTATTTAATATTGTGTGTGGTGGATATGTTGCATATTCTTATAGCAAGAGTTAAGCAGGATGGTCACGTTGGAAGATGAGCGTGTGTCTATCCTCCAAGGCCAGTCATTTTAATGGAACATGACCTTTAAAAAGTGATTAGTATGAAGTTGATCATGTGTCTTTTCGAACGAATTTCAGGTTTCAAAATTAATTTTCACAAAAGTGACTTCTTCTGTTTTGGTAAGGCCAAAGAGGAGGAGAGTCAGTACAGGAAAGTGTTTGGTTGTGATGTACCTTGGGATTCTCATTCATCACATAAGCCCACCAACAAGGAATAGAAAATTATTGAAGACCACTTCAAAAAGAAGCTCAACAGTTGGAAGGGTAAGCTTTTGTCATACGGAGGACGACCTACCCTCATCAATGTTGTCGTTATTAGTCTACCGATGTCCCTGCTATCCTTTTTGAGATACCTAAGGGGGTCTTGCAAAGTCTAGACTTTATCGCCCTTAGATTCTTTGGCAATGTGAGGAGCAGAAACAGAAGTACATACTTGATAAATGGGACATGTTGTGTAGGCCTAATGATCAAGGTGGGTTGGACATTGAAAACCTTGAAATAAAAACAAGTGATTGCTTAGCAAATGACTGTGTAAGCTACTTCATGAGGAAGGTATTTGGCAAGAGTTGCTGCACAAAAAAATACCCGAACTCCATTAAGAGACGTTCCTTTAAGATTCTAAGTCTATGGATTCACCATTTTGGAGGGGCTTGACCAAGGTCAAGTCATCTTTTTTTAAGTGACATTCCTTTAAGTTTGGTGATGGCCAATCGATGAGTTTTTGAGACAATACTTGGTTGGGTGATACTCCATTAGCTCTACAATACTCGACCTTGTATAATATTGTGTTTGGAAAAGAGGATTCGGTGGCTTCTGTTCTTGGGGCTAGCCCTTTGAGCATCCAATTTTGTAGGGCAATACTGGGTGATGAATGTACTAAGTGGATCCATGATTAATCTAACTCAGATGTTAGATTTGTCCCAATGGAGGTTAACCACTAATGTTATCTTCACTGTGAAGTCTATGTATGTGGATCTTATTAATTCTGGACAACTTTTTCATAGTAAACACATTTGGAAAACAAAGGTTCCTTCCAAGATCAAAGTTTTCATGTGGTTTTTGCAAAGGGATGTATAGTTCTTACCAAAAATAACCTTGCTAAGCGTAACTGGCATGGAAGCAAAAAATGTTGTTTCATGATCAGGAGGAGATAATTCATCATGTACCACCTTGATCTGGCGCATGATCCATGTTACATACAATTTAGCACCGCCAACGAGTATCCAAAATTTGTTTGGAAATTGGTTAGGTGGTATTCATGATAAGCCGAAGGGTCAAATTCATGTGGAAATTTGTGCCGTTCTCTAGGCAATATGGGATTGTTGGGATGACTGCCTTTTTAACAGATCATCTACTCCTAATTTCTTGGAGGCTATCTGCAGGACTATGTCTTCAATTTGTATGTGGTCATCACTTTAGTATGTGGATGCGCAGGCGCTTATGGCCTTTGGGTTCAACTGGCAGAAACGGTTGTGTAGGGCTTATTCAACCAGTTTGACTGGCGAGCCACTCGGAGATTACATGATGATCTATGCAATCTCAGGTCCTACCGCCTGCGGTTGTGTTTTCAACTTTTATTTATCTGTATCTGGTACTTGGTGACTTAAACTTTATTCATGTTCAATAAAATGGTTGTGTGCATTCTGTGATGCAGAGGCCGGGGTATTCCTCTTTTCACAAAAAGAAGTTAACAAAATCTTTTGAATGGAAGATTGGAGCGTCTTGGTTATTTTGTTGGTGCCTACTACCGTTAAGGTGTGTCACAACGGAAATATGTATTTAATTGATTATCTAGAATGCGTATGTTGCATGGTAACCATTATCTACTCCTATCAAGCAAAAGCATTAGCTGCAATCTGAGGTAGATGAACAAGTGGAAATTGGTCAACATCAAAGGCTAGTAGGCCATCTCATTTATACATCACATACCAGATAGATATTACTTGTGTTGTGAGTATTGTGAGTAGCACATGTATGGCCCATGGAAGGGGCACATGCACATCTTCAATATAATACTCCAATACTTTAAGGGATGTCCAGGAAAATGCTTATTGCTTGGTGCTAATGGTCATCATAATATTGAGGAGGACACGCATGTTGATTCAGTAGGTTGCTTGGACAATAGCAAACCGTCTACCGCATGCTATTGCGCATATGTAAGTGGAAATTAGTTAAGATGGAGAACCAAGAAACATGATGTAGTGGATCGGTCAATGGCAAATGCAGAATATGGAGCCATGGAATTGGGTGTTTGTGAGCCAATGTGGCTGAATATATTGTTGGATGAATTCCACCTACATGGTGGCACACGTCATTGAAGTGTGGTAGTAATACAACTATAGATATGGCAAACAACAATGTCGAGCATGATAAAAAACCACATCAAGATTGATCGACACTTTAGATCCCTGCGCCATTGCCCGCAGAACCGCCGCCGCGCCGCCACGTCCCGCGTTCCATGGCGCCCCAGCTCGACAACGCTGGCCCACGCCACCCCCTGCCTCGTGAGGGGGTGAGAAGGCCCTGCCGCTGCTGTCGTTGGCTGGGCTTTTCTTGGGCGCGCCCTCTGGCGGTGACGGGAGGAGGAAGAGGAGAGGAGAGGTGGTGAGGTTGCCGCCGAGTAGGGTTCCTCCCCTGCCGCCCGCAGTGAGCGCTAGAGGAGGAAAGGTTGTCTAAGAGCAACTCTAGCAGACCCCGCATCCCCCCCCGACCCGCAAAATAACCGCCAAAATGCGGGTACGGGTCGGAAAGCCTGCCTGACCAGACCCGGCATCCCGCCCCGGCCCGCAAAAATTTTTAGGGGGCGCGGCAAATTCCTGACCCCAACCCGGGAAAACGCGGGTTTCCCACTCGCGGCTGCGGTGCCCTGCATCACAGAGAAGCAGTTGGCGGGAGGGACATTTCAGCCTCGCGCTCTTTTTCCCCTCCTTCCACCGCCGCCCGCCCTTGCTCCGCAGGGCCGCCCCACACCCTCCCGCGCCGAGCCGCTGCACGCCCCTTCGGATCCGGCGAGAAGAGCCGCCCCCAGTCGTCGCCGCTGCTGGGATCGACCGCCGCCGAGCACACCCCCCTTGTCGCCGCCTGGGATCACTCGCCACCGGTTAGTCCCTTTTTGTGATTTTTGCGAGCTGTGTAGTAGATTGACGCGCCGGTGTGCGTGTAGATGGAGTTGACCCCGTGCGAGAAGTTCTTGCTATCCGATTCGTCCGATTCGGACGACTCGGATGTGGAGACCATGCTTGCGACCTTTCGGCAGCAAACATTGGTCATGGCGCTTGGCGTGAAGGAGCATAAAGACGAGTACCGGAAGAGGAGGCGAGGATCTACTGTCGGGCGTCTGTGCATTCCGCGGAATCGCCATCTTGGGAACGAGATGTTGATGCAAGATTATTTTTCGGAGAATCCTACATATCCTGCACACCTCTTCCGCAGAAGGTACCGAATGCGCCGATCCCTTTTTGGGAAAATTGTTGAAGCTTGCAAGGCAAATTCCCGGTATTTTACTCAAAGAAGGAATGTCGCGGGCTTAAAGGGATTTAGTGCATATCAAAAAATCTCCGCAGCTATGCGGGTGATTGCATATGGCGTTCCGACCGACTATGCTGATGAGTATCTTCGCATTGGTGAAGATAGCACAATTGAGTCTGTGCGTAGATTTGCGAAAGTGATCGTCCGTGTCTTTGGTCCCGAGTATCTTCGGGCACCAAACGAAGATGACACAAAGAAATTGATGGCAGCTAATGAGAGGAGAGGTTGGCCTGGCATGCTAGGTAGCATTGATTGTATGCATTAGAATTGGAAAAATTGCCCCAAGGCTTGGCAAGGAATGTATCGTGGCAAGTCTCGTGATGCAACAATTGTGCTAGAGGCCGTAGCATCCGAGAATTTATGGATTTGGCATTGTTTTTTTTGGTATGCCCGGCACACTCAATGATATCAATGTGTTGCAACGCTCTCATTTGTTTGCTAGGCTTGCTAGTGGTGATGCTCCTGCTTGCAACTACACTATCAATGGGCATGAATACACAAAGGGATACTATCTTGCAGATGGTATATATCCTCCTTGGTGCACATTTGTCAAGAGCATCAAAGAACCCAAAACAAAAAAAACAATGTGAATTTGTAAAGGTGCAAGAGGCAGCCTGAAAAGACATTGAAAGAGCATTCGGTGTTTTGTAATCTAGGTATGCCATTGTCCGTGGTCCTGCTCGTTTTTGGAATAAGAAAACCCTGAAGAACATCATGACTTGCTGTGTTATCCTGCACAATATGATTCTTGAAGATGAGAGAGGAATGAACTTGGAATTCTTTTACGACAATGTGGGTAGCCGTATCAAATCAGCTAGAGACCCAAGCCGCATTAGAGCTTCTCTTGAGACATACAAGGAGATTGAAAATGCAGACACACACTTTCAACTTCAGAAAGATCTCATTGAGTACCATTGGCAAAGGGCTGGACAGTGACTAATTTTTGTATTCATTTGTATTTGTATTCATGACAAGTTTTGTATTGTATTATTTTAAGTTTGCTTCGATGATTTGAATAATTATTTGTAACACGGATGATTATTGTTTTATGTTTGATTTAAATAATTCAGTTTGTTTTTGATTGTTGAATTATGTTGGATTTGATATTTGCGGGTTGATGATATGCGGGGATGCAGCGGCGCAAAGAGCAGAACCCGCATAGCTGACCCGTAAAAAAGCATATTCCGTGAATATACTTTTTTACGGATCCGTTTGGGGGGTCGGCATCTGTGCCAGCCCGCGCCGGCCTGCAAAAGCTGTTTTGCGCGAACTACAAACGCGTTTTGCGGGCCGGCGTTTTGCGGGGTCTGCTAGAGTTGCTCTAAATAAGGTGATTACCTTCTAACATGCATTTAAAGGGCAACTCCAACACAGAGACACATTTCGTCTAGTTTGCTTCTATTTGGATCTGCACGGACAAAATATACGGCCCAACTCGCCGACACAAGTGGGCTTGTGTCCATATTTTTTGTCCATCACTAGCAAAAAGAACCGCGCGTTGCAACGGAAGAAAAAAGTACTGCACTCTTAGTTTATAAAAAATGTTCTATAATCTAAGAATTTGTTCTTAAATACATGAAGAGTTGTTAAAAAGATATAGTATTTTTCAATCATAAAACGAGATTTTTTTTGTCTGGAAAAGAACATTTTTGTACGGTCTCCTGTTGACGCAGGTACTTGTGCCCTGTTTCATCACTATTTCTTGCCATACATGTCATAGGTATTGGTCCCTGTTTCATCACTATTTATATCTTATCAAACTTGTCTTTTATTTTATTTTTTTGTCATGCATGACTTCTTTTTACTTTTTGCATGCATATCCTCTCTTTTTTCTTCTTCTATATTGGAGAATAGCGCAACATCTCATCTTTTATCGGATCTTCTCTGCATTTTCTCTTTTATTTATTTTATAGGGGACATCCCATCTTTATTGTGTCCTTTTATAGCGGACATCCCATCTTTATTGGGTTCTTCTTTTATTTCTTGTCATGCATGTCTTTATTTATTAGGTGTCTCTAGCAAATTTATCTTCAATTTCATATCCAATCCTGGTATGAAAAGAAGACGGATAATGCATTATTGATTTACATTGCAACCTAGATAGTATTTTTTAAATTTTAACAGGTAAAATAACATCATATTCAGATTCTATATATTTTTCTAATCAAATTTCATATATAACATGTTAAATTTACAGTTACGGTTTAGAAGATATGAGTGTTTTAAAAAACATTTGATATGTATTGCGGGTTTAATGTCAGAAACATCAAGGGGTTTTCTACGAAATAACATGACGGACTAAGAATATATATTTCTTTTATTAGTAGGTATAGCATATAGATGACCCATTTCCGATCCAACTTTGGGCCGATTTTGCGTTTGTGCAAACACAGCATGGACTCCACGTCGTCCTTCCCATTGTCCTCCCCTAGCCCGCCATCTGTGGCACAACAACCATTGTTGACCCTACCCCCTCCACACCGACACCCCGGTCTCGTCACACTTGCTGCTGCCACCTACTTCTAGCCGATTCACCACCGCCATAGCCCCCGTGACCGCATCCACCGACTACCCCCACAACCACCGATGCCCACTTATCCGGCATTGTGGTCGCTTCTCACTGCCGCCGGACTACTACAAGGCACGCCTACCCCGGGGTCGGCGGCAACCCTCGGCGTACCACCTCTACCTCCACGACACCACCAGAGGGCACATTCTTGGACATGCCTGTCGCGACGGGCCAAGGACGGTAGCCTTCACCGGCCGCGACTCACTCACTCTCGCCTCTGTCGATGCCCACAAGTTGTTCGGCCGTTTGACCGGGCGAGGCTCCTCCACGCCCAGAAGGTACCAATTGATCACTCCGAAGGGGCAATGGTGGATAGCACGAATGAGTTGTTTTTTCATAAACATCCTATGTTCATCGTCCGATGATGAGTCCGACGATGAGGAATTCACGGTGGCTACTATGGTGGTCAGTGAGCAAATCTTGAGCCAGTGGCCATTGCTTAGGGGATCGATCCCGGCCATGCTCTGGGGTTGAATCGTAACAGAGAAAGCGGTCATTGGCTACTCTCTACAATGATTACTTCGAGCTCAATGACCCACTATTCCCTGCCAAACTTTTCCATTGACACTTCTGGATGGCAAGACATGTGTTCGGCCGTCTTTGGAAGGGAGTGATGGGGTATGATGATTACTTCAAATGCAAGCCTGATGCCCTGGGAAAGGTTGTCTTTTCCTCTTATCAAAAATGTATTGCAACTGTTCAGATGTTGCATACGGAGTTCCCGGTGATCTTGTGGACGAGTATGTCTGCATGAGTGAGTCCAGATGCCTTGGGGCATTGCACATGTTCTGCAAATTTGTCGTTGCAGTGTTTGACATTGAGTACTTGAGAGAACTAAATATTGCAGATACAACCGGTTGTTAGCGATCAATGAATGAGAGATTTGACAACTCACATTCAACTTCAAAATGATTTGGTTGAGCATATGTGTACTCAGGTAGGGAACCAATAGATGTATATGCTCATTTCCTTTCAGTATATTTGCTACAACTTTAAATTCATTTGGTTGTAAACTATGCGATTTTTATTTATTGTTGGAATAACTATATGACTTACTTGTGTCAACATTTTATTTTTATTTGTCCATTCGATATATATGTATAGAATGTCATTTGAGAAAAATTGGCAAAAAAAGGCTGAAGCGGACCAAATGGGTTGGCCAGTTGGGTGCACTGCTCATGTTGGCACCGAGAAAGGCTGATTGTATGTCTTTCTTTCGGCGAAAATGAACAAATGCGAGATTGTTTTGACCGTGGTGGAAGAAATTGCACATGACATCCGGTGACATTTAGTCTCGTATGGATAGCTTTACTTTTGTTGGCATCATTGCCAGTTTGCCTCTATGCAAAGCTAGTTATTTATCTTTTGTTGTCAAGTCTCAACTTTATTTGGTCTATGAAACATATATTGATATATTATATATTAGTTCACTTTAAAATTACATTTTGTGTGACTATTATATTTATGTGAAATCATTATTAATGTGGATTTGTGATTCAAAAGTTTGGTGATATATTATATGATGTGTATCTGAATACCCAATTTTTAATTTCTAGATTATACACTTAGGCTCAACTTGCTCAGACTCCACAAAAGTTCTGGCTCCGCCACTGTGCACGGGTGCCTTATTAGGAAGTCCTGGGTTCTCAGACCCATCGGCTGCAGCCTTTTTATTTTATTTGAGGGCGCCTTTTTTATTTTATTTGAGGGGGTCTTTGTTTGTAATTAAATACATACAAGGGCTGTGCAAAATAAAAACTGTGCGCGTGTTGCCGAGCAGCGTGTATGCGTGTAAACAATCGGAGTGGCCGTATTTACACCTAAACACAAGTTAAATCACTAGAAGACAGTATTTTTAAATTTTAGCACCAAACTGCACATTCAACACAAGTTCTGTGACTAGCAAAGATATTACCTCTTCCTCCTATCATAATAAATAAATAATGATATATAAGATGCTTTTAAGAATTTTAGAAGGAAACATTTTCTCTTTTTATAGTTGGGAAATACTCCCCCTTTTCCAAAATATAGTGTTTTCTTTATTCTCGTGCTTCAACTTTGACCATAAATTTAACCAACGAGACCGACTGCGGCGGAAGGAAAAATTGTACCAGTGAATTCGTATTCAAAAGAAGTTTTCAATTATATATTTTTTCTTCCGCCGCAGTCGGTCTCATTGGTTAAATTTATGGTCAAAGAACATCGGAAAACGCAGAGGCACTATATTTTGGAATTGAGGGAGTATGTTACAGAAGATGTATCTAAACATGATTGCATGAAGAAGAAAATTAAAACCGACAAAGAGAAACTGGTCGGGAGAACTGTCTGTTACAAACATGGTGACGTACCTTTCAGAGGGACAGTAATGTTAACACACCCACCCGGTACGGCGTAGTCGCCGGTGGTTCCTGGCGGGCATCGGCACGTGAAGGACCCTTCGGTGTTGATACATTCACCGTAGCAGTTAGTGAGTGACTGTCGTATTATGCCGCACGGGTTCGCATCTACATATACAATCATCAGATAAACAGAATTATCAATGCCTGCAAAAGATACCAAAATTATGTTTTTTTAATTAGATTTACCTTTACACCCGTCGATGAGGCAGGGATTGCCATTGCAATGGATGGATGGATGGATGCTTCAACGGTGGATCGAGCCCTATAAAAGCGCTAGCCTGGCACTGGCTACCTCAAGCGTCATCATGCCGGCGCCAGTTGTTGTGAGTACGTACACGGATCCACCAGTTTCACGTGGAGAAGATGCGTGTTACCAACTGCGATGTCTGCAGAGCCGGCTAAAAATCAATCCATTCCCATGGCAGCTGCTCGCTCGCTGCTTCCATGATGGCCGGCCGGACTTGTTGATTCCCCTGCAGCTTGACGCCGAACTTCAGAGGACTGGCGTCTTCTGCGAACCCTGTTCGATTCTTTCTTGTGAGGAGATGATGAGACACCAAGCCATTTCGGTCCAGCCAGAGAAAGACACGTGTGTGTATGTGAGTACCTCTATTTCCACCGACAGCCGAAACTCCCGTCAAAAATGTTAACGCGGGTTATTTCAGTCTTAACGGCTATCATTGTGTTTTTGTTTTGGCCTTTCTCCTGTCAATCCCACGCGATTTGTCCTTGGATTGGCATGAGCTCGTGACTTGGCCAGTCGGCCTGCACAAAAGCATTCACGTTCAGACTTGAATTAAAACGAATCAGAACCAAATGCCGTGCATGCATTCATGCAAATTATGATGGTGCAAACACAAACATCAAATTATATATCAGCCTGTTTTTATGCATCCTAAGTTGATTGAGTCGAAGAATACCAAGCACATCAATCTCCCCCTAAACTTACTGTATGCAAGTAAAGCTAGCTCCAAAAAAAGTCCGACAAGGAGACTCGTTGTTGTTGCTTTTTTTGCAGGAATTTTTTTATTTATTCATCTTCAATCGTGACAGTAAAACGAATATCAAAAATAATAAAAATTACATCCAGATTCGTAGACCACCTAGCGACAACTATAAGCACTGAAGCGAGCCGAAGAAGCGCCGCCGTCACCGCCCCTCCATCGCCGGAGTCGAGCATAACTTGTTGTAGTAGACAGTCGGGAAGTCGTCGTGCTAAGGCCCTGTAGGACCAGCGCACCAGAACAACAACCGCCGCAGATGAAGAATAACGTAGATCAGAAGGATCCAATCCGAAGACACACGAACGTAGACGAATAATGACGACATCCGAGAAAATCCACCAAAGATAGATCCGTCGGAGACACACGCCCACCAATGGTGCTAGACGCACTGCCGGAACGAGGGCTAGGCGGGAAGACCTTTATTCCACCTTCAGGGAGCCGCCGCCATCTCGTCTTCCTGAGCATGACACAGACCCTAGCAAAAATAAAAGAAACGGCTAAAAACGGAGCCCTCCCGCCAGCCCTTGCCGAGACCCACCGCACCCCCATGGCCCTAGGGCCACCGGAGAGGAGGCGGATCTGCGGTTGCGCCGGCGAAAGGCAGAAACCCTAGCTTTTTTGTGGAGAAGGAGACTATTTGTTGAACGAAAACAAACTAAAAACAAGAATATAGCACCTATAAACATAACATGTCGGAAAATATTTTTTACACTATCTAATGTCTAAAAAGGGCATTCATTTACAAAAAAAAAACTCAGTTGGAAACCGGCGGTAAACATAAGGAGATAATCACATGGAAATCAACATCCAATGAAAACCGATTAAAGTCATGCGGAAAAGATGTTACGAAGTTTTAAAAAAAAACCTTGGGCCCTGCATTGAGGGTCCGGTTGTAGATGCTCTAATTGTCCTGGGTTTTTCTTTCTTTTGAGGTAAAGTAATTCTCCTGGTTGATGAATGAATGGTTTTTTATTCACAAAATAAGTTTGGCAACATAGTTTTTAAAAAACAGTTTTGCTAAAGCACATCTAGATGCGACATAAGTATTGCACATTTAAGTCTTATGTCATTGATTTTACGTTGAGATTCATGTGTATATTTTCTTTTTTTTCCTTTTTCTCTTTATGCATAATTCACTTACTTAGATGTGCAATAAGTAGAGCATATGTAGATGTGTGCCCTAGACACACCCGTTTTTCTTAGTTTTGTCAAAACTACCGAGGTGTTTAGCCCGTGTTCTTATACTATAGTTTTGACAAATTGTAAGGTTGGATAACACATGTAAGAGCAACTCCAATGCAGTGACTCAAACGGACACGAATTTTGTCCGCATTTTGTACGTTTGGGTCACCCATCCGCCTAACGGACATGAGTCTGACAGGGGCTGCCCGTGGATGAACCCAACGCAAAGACCAAAAAGTGGACAGGCAATGTGGAGACGCGGCTTTCCTCTCGCGCCTGCCCCAAGCTCGCCGCGCGCCTGGCCCCGAGCTCGCCGTGCCGCTCCCTCCCCGAGCTCGTCGCGGCCGGCCGTTCCTCATTGCGCCTGGCCAAGAGCTCGCCGCGCCCGACTCTCCCTCGCCGCGCCTGGCCAAGAGCTCGCCGCAGCCGGCCCCGAGCTCGCCGTGCCCGGCCCTCCCTCGTCGCACCCGGCCAAGAACTCGCTGCAGCCTTGCCGCGCCCGACCAAGAACTCGCGGCGCCTGGCCTTCCCTCGCGGCGCCCGGCCAAGAGCTCGCCGCGGCCCGGTCCTCCCTCCCCGAGCTCGCTGCGCCCGGCCAACAAACTGTTGTTGTTGTGGCCGCAAGCGATGCGGGAGGTCGCCTTCGACGAGGCGGGAGGCGGCGGCCAGCGCCGGTGGCCTCGCTAGTGCGCGCGGCCGGCAAGGCACGAAGACCGGTGAGGGGTGGCGGATCCGCGCGGGACGGGATGGATCTGGCCGGCCGGCGCCGGATCTGGCCAACGGCAGGCAGGATTGGTGCGGCAGCGTGGGAGCTGGGGACGAGCGAGCGGCCGCGCTGTGCTCCGGTCGGAGGCGGGTCGCTGATGCGTGGGACCGGGTCGGACACGCGAGGACACGAGCGAGCGACGAGAGCGTCCGCTTTTGTCCGTTGCCGACCCATTTCTTCCCATATTTGCGTCCAATTTGGATCGGGGACGGACAGTAAACGGACAGCGGGTGGACGCCTTGTCCGTTTAGGTCGCCCCGTTGGCCATCTTTTTTGTTCGGATGATCCAAACAGACAAAATGGGTCTCCCCATTGAAGTTGCTCTAACTAACTAAGCTAACAGCCGCCATGCACAAGGTCAGCACGTCCGCACATATGTAGCAGGACTGACTTATCCATGTGCACTTCGCATATTGTAGCATCTTTTGTTTGGTCAAACTCTTAATCGACCACCTGGCCATTCTTACTGTACGTGTGTACTGTGTGCTTTGTGATTGATTGGCTAGCTAGCTTTGCTTTCTGCTCAGGCCTTCTCTAGCCGATCCCCTAAGAGTTAAGGAAGTAAAATCCTTAGTGGAGTATATATACTCCATTAAGGGCATCTCCAACGCCAGATGCTTAGACGACGCCAGGATATATTTCCTATTGATTTCCCAGCCGATTAGCAGTTAGCCCGTCAAATCCTAGCTCCAGGTGTGGCATCGATGCAAAGGTTTGCATCGGGCGCTAGGCCTCTTTTCTTCGCTCCGCCAGGCGTACGTGGTTGTAATTAGCGCTTGAAGTTAGCGCTTAGCATTGAGAGGGTGACGCGCTTAGGTATTTTTTATTTTATGATATTTATTTTTTTCCTTCCTAAGCTCCTCTTCAAGCGTCCAGCATTGAACATGCTCTAAGAGCATCTTCGGCTGTTGGCCCCCCAGGAGACGCTAAAAATCGCCCTCTGGGGCGTACCGGCGCAAACCGTGTGCTGGGGGTGTGATGCCCCCAATCGCCGCGTCCACGTTTTTCTGAAAATTTTAATTTCGGCATAAACACGGCGCAAATTCAACCAAACTTCGGCGAGTTCGTACATATTTAAAATATTTTACAAAAAAGAAAAAAAAAAGCTACTAGGCTACTCCTCGCCGTCTCCCTCGCCGTCCACCGCCCTTGCAGTTCTACATGCCGAGGAGGCGGTAGAACCGCCTGTAGTCGCCGCCGTCATCGTTGTCGTCGTCGCCGCCTCCTCCTCCGCGGCCGCCGTCCCTGCTGCAACCCTCCCCCGGTTGGCGCGGCGGGTTGGACGGTCCGAGGGCGTCCTCTTCGTCGTCGCTGTCGAGGATCACGAGGCCGCGCTCGTCCTCGCGCCCACGTTTGCGGGCGGCTATCTCCTCCAGGGCTCGGCGCTGCCGGACCATCTCGTCGCGGAGGTAGTCGTCCCGCGCCCACTGTAGGGCGTCCTCGTCGGAGAAGCCGCGCCGGGATATCTCCTCATACTCCGTGGGGAGGCCGGGCTCTGGCTTCGGCCTGACGAGGACGAGGCGGCCAGAGGCGGGGGCAGAGTCGTCGATGCGAACGCCGGAGCTGTGGGTGCGCGCGCTGACAGGCGTGTCCTGGGGCTCCGGCTTGACGGGGCGGAGGCTGGGAGAGTCGGACAAGGAGGAGGACGCCCCCGGGTCCATGACCCTCAGCGTCCACGAGCTCCCACGCCGGCGAGAGATGGACGGGGGAGCGGGGTACTCCAGCCTCGGCGTGTTGCCGCCCTCGATGTACTCGAGGACGGCCTCCAGCGTGCGGCAGGGCACGCCCCACCATCGGCGCCGGCCTTTGGAGTTGAGACTTTCGGAGGGCACGACGCCGTTGGTGGCCTCGACTTGCTCGGCATGGCGGCGGCGGAAGTAGGGCTCCCAGAGCGGGCTGTCGGGGACGTACAGTGAACCTTCCCTCGCCGCGCGCGGCAGAGAGGCGCGAATACGCACGATCTCCGCACGCCGCGCCGCCCCGATGGGCGGTGGTAGCACCGGGACCCGCCGGCGCTGATCCTCCACGACCCCGGCACCAGCATGTCCGGCGGGACCGGGTACTCGGCCTCGAAGAGGAGCCGAGCTTTGTCCTCATGAAGGTGGCGGCGGCCGAAGCCGTTCACCGCCGCACCGTCGCCTGGGAAGCGCTCGCCCATGCTTTGAACTGGAGACGGCGAGAGGAGAGGGAGGAAAGGGAGAGAAATAGCGCTGCAGCGGTGGAGACTCTGTGCATGTTACCGGCACGCTGGGGGTCGGCTTATATAGGCGGAGGCGTCGCGCGTACGCGTGGCCGCCACGTGTACGCGTGGCGGGTGAGGGGACGCGCGTCGTCCGGCCACTGCGCCGCCCGTGGGGCATCAATGGAGGAGGCTGACCAGCGTGGCAACGCGCGGCAGCTTTGGCATTGATTCGCCGCGGGAAACGAGGCGACGAGGACGATGAAACGGCGAGAAGAGAGACGAGTCGATGGCAAGGAGGGCCCGCGGTTGTTTCCCGCCAAAAATGATTCACCCGGCGCCCCCAACGCGCCGGGTTCGGATTGGGTCCGCCGGCGCCAATTTCGACCCGAGCCGGGGAAAAATGGGCCCTTGGGGGCGCGACTAGGCCGATTTTTCGGCGCCGGCGACCGAAAAGTCGTCCTGGGGGTCTTGTTGGGGGCGCAGCTGAAGACGCTCTAACTTTTAGCGTTTCTAGCCGATTCTTTAAACTTAACGAAGTAAAGTTCAATTTAATCAAGTTCAAGCAATCGGAACCAAAAGTAGTCTGCATCAAATATAAGCATAGATAATTTTGCACAATCAAACATAAAACATAAATTTAAACTAAATTAAGCAACTAAACTACTTTTGGTTGAAGTGGATGTCGAGCCAACCCTTCCTCGTTAGGTACGGTGTGCCGCGAGCCGGGTCCGGGCCGGTGCCGTCGTCGGGGTCGTCGGGGAAGACATTCCTCCACTCATCGACATCGATCTCCTCATCATCGCGACCCACCTCGCCGCCTTCGACCTCGTCGGAGGAGGAGATAACGATAACCTCGCCATCGGCGTCGGCAAAGATCATCCGTTCCGTCTCCACGAGCTCCGGGTGCTGCCGGTGGAGCTCTTGCATGCATGCCTCATCAGCGAGCTCGGCCTCGAGGCGCTCCCTCGCCTCACAGTCATCTCGCGCCATAGCCGAGCTCACCACCCCCGGCTCCGGCGGGACGAGGTGGACCGGGCGTGTTCTTGGGGGGAAATTGAGCCGAGCCGCCGCGCCGTGGTAGCGGACCTGCCAGTGGTCGTACTCCATGGCGTGAGCTCGGCCGTGTGGAAGGTCCCGAGCCACCGCTGGGTGTGGGTCTCCCGATCCGTGATTTCGGCCACCCACGTCCCCCAGTGCCGTTGTCGGACCCCGAGGTAGGTCCTCGTCGGTGGCCGGGGCGGAGGGAGGACGGGTAAGTCCTCGAACCGGCATAGTGGTGCGGAGGCGGGCGGATCGGGCGACCGGTGACTGCGGCTTGATGAAGAGCCGGGGGAGGAAGACCGCGTGCATGGCGGCGCAGATGCGCGTTGCGTATCAGCGGGGGGGACCGGCGGACACCATGTCTGGAAGGCGGGGAAGAGCGGGGGGCGCACCGGCGGCGGTGTGGGGCGACACTACTAGGAAAACCCTTATACACAGATGTATAGCAGTAGCGCTGGTCAAAACACGGCGCTGTTGCTACTTATTAGTAGCCCTTGTTACAAAAGCACGCTACAACCATTGTTGTAGCAGTAGCGCGTCTGCGCGGAAAAGCGCTATTAATATAATTCCCTCGCTGGTGCCGTAGGCTAGGAATAGTAGTAGCGATTCTTCCAAAAGCACACTACTGCTAAACACTTTGTAGCAGCGCGTTTATGCTGTAGAGCGCTACTGCTATGAAAAAGAAAATAAATAGAAAAGTAAGTAGAAAAGTAAATGAAAATGAAAGAAATAGAAAGAGGAGAAATGAAAAAAAGAAAATATAAAGAAAACAAAAGAAAAATAAAACATAAAGGAATAGCTGTAGCGAGTTTCGCTGGAAAACGCTATAGCTAACTACTGCTAGTTTGACTTAACCCCCGGCCGCGCGGGCTCAAAATTTTGCTAAGTCCTTCCCCCTCCACTCCCCCCTCTCCCCCAACTGCTCCATCACCGTCGTCGGCCTGCCGCCTTCGACCACATCGCCGCCGCCCGAGGCCGCCTTCGACCACACCGCCGTCGCCCGAGGCCGCCCTCGACCTCACAGCCGCCGCCCGAGGCCGTCTCCTCGCCGCCGACCGTAAGGCTCTGCCTCTCCTCTCCCCTACCCTCCTCTCTCTCTCTCTGCTAGGGCAATTCATATATATGTTGATGCGTGTTGATGTTCATATGAACCCTAGGTGTTCATATGAACCCTAGATTTGTTTAGGGCAGTAGGCATTTTTTAGCATTTAGGAAAAATGATTAGCAATTTTTTAGGAAATTAGCTAGGGCAAATTTTTATGAAAATGCCTAAATAGTAATTCCATTTAGCTTTAAATTAATAGAGGGTATGTAAATAATAGTAGCATTTAGATTTAAATTAACAGAGGCTATAAACAAAAAACACTTAGCTATAAAAAATTATTTGGACTATGGACCTGAATCTGTTCCAAATTTCATTCAAATGAAATTTGAATTATTTGGACTATGCACCGGAATATATTTTTTTAAGAAATTGGGTGTAGGTACTAAGGTCTTGCTGTGGAAATTTCGGTGAGGTCAGAAGGGTTAGAGGAAATGGAGTTCCTAGAATTTTAGATTTAGACAAAAAAACAAAAGTATTTAGCTATAAATAAAAAACAGTAGCTATGACATTTAGCTATAAACCAAAAAACAGAATTGTTTTCCTTTTCAAAAACTTGGTTAAACTAATTGTTGCTATGTAAACAAAAAAACCAGATTGTTGTTATATGATATATGTCATTGATATTCATTTGCATATTCCATTGTTGTTGATTATATCTTTTCATTAAAGTGGCCATGTTATATGCAAATTCCTCAGTGTTTGCTCATGTTATATCTTTTCATTGAAGTGGTTCGATTGTGCCCAAGTGGCTTTGTTGTTTCCAGGAAATGAAGCTGAGTGGCCTATGTTTTGCCGGAATGTTGATTCATTTCCGTTCCGGAAAATTTCAGGTTCTCGATTTGTCCACTTTTTAGCAAAAGTCATGCTGAAATTTTCCATGAATTTCGGCATGACTTGTGCTACAAACTAGGACATATCGAGTGCCCGGGATTTGCCGCACTGGGAAGGAGTCAACGTTCCTGCAAAACATAGGCCATTTGTATGTCATTATTCATTTTATTAGGTCTAGAATTAATTTATTAAATTTAATCGTAGGAAACATGGCTATCAACGATGAAGGATAGGGTTCTGGTGATTGCGACGACGTCTACCTGGCGGCGGATGAATTTTTGAGCCTTGCCGACGATCAACCGATGTTGTTGCTGGGCCCACCAGTCGCATCGGGGACTAAGACCGACACGCAGACCGACGTTGAGACTAAGACCGGCAGTGAGACTCGGACCGGCATCGAGACCGGCGCTGAGACTGAGACCGGCGCTGCCTCGGGGAGCAGAGCCAGTATAGAACCGAAAGCAAAGAGGCGACGACTTCCTAACAAGCTCAGGACTACTAGACTGGTGATCATGGAGGTGGACGATGGCAATTTTGAGCCAAACGCGCCCGAGGAAGCGTGCGTGCTACGACAATCAAATTGGCTGCATCATACGGACAACCGCCACCATCAACGATGAGAAACTAAACAAGATAGATAATATGAGGCCCTCCCTCCTAAAGAAGCTGCACCAGATATACTTGTTCCCGGGCCGGAATGAAAAGGATTATAAAGATCCAGATAAGGACCCGACAATGAAGAAGATAAACAAACACGCCATGAGAAAGTTTAGCGACACGTTGGCCGCCTGGAAAGCAAGGGTGAAATATCGGATTGTCAACAAAAAGGAAACCCACTCCGAGATTGTAAAGGATAATCCGACAATCACGACAGAGCACTTTGAAATATTCAAGGCGGCTTGCGAGGCTGAAGATGCCAAAGAAAAGTCAGAGTACATGAAGGGGCTTCAACAGAAGAACATTGGGTGCCACCACCTCGGAAGCCGTGGTTACTGCGGGAAGAGGTCCATATGGGCCAAGGAGGACGCGGAAACCGCGAGTCTGGGCATCCCAGACCCCTTGGCGGAGTTCACCGTCCCGCAGGAGCATGACGTCCTCAGGTCCCGGCACCGTTGGGACCCAGTGAAGAAGGTTTTCGAGAAGAACGCGGTCACGACGGAGTTCATTAGACTGCTGGTAATTTTAGTTTCTGATCAATTCGACTGCATGTTAGTCATATTTGTAAACGATCCTTGTGCCTTTTGCAGAGAGAGTAGCACAGGATTGCGGCCGAAAGCGACTCGCCGTCTGAGGCGTTGGCGAGGCCCAAGTGGGACACTCCATTCAACTGGGCGTTGAACATATTGAAAGGACTCCCGATAGAGAATCGACCGTCGTATGGACGCATGCACGGTGTCGGAGACGACGCCACGTGGAAGAAGTACTACCGTGAGACCACAGAGGAGAGAAAGGAAAAATGGAGGTTAACTGAAGAAAACATCGACAAGAAGGTTGAGATTGCGGTTGAAAAGAAATCATCTGAGACAGTCGCAACAGTGGTAGCTGTCGTAAAACAGGTGCTTGTAGATATGTCTACTACCTTGGTTCCGGCCATTTTCAATTGGAGCAGGCAAAATCCAGAAAAAACTGCAGCGGACTTTCCCCTTGCTGACTTCCTCAGGAGCAACTCGACTAGCGTTGCACCAGCACCTGCTCCCGCACTGGCTCCTGCACCTGCTCCCGCACCGGCTCCTGCACCTGCTCCCGCATCGGGTTCCGCACCTGCTCCGGCACTGGCTCCGGCACCGGACGTGCTCGGTGGTGCTTCATCTTTGGCTAAGCTCGACGCCCTCACGGTATCTATCACACCGGCCCCCTTCAATAAATGTATAATCTCCCATTTTCGTTTCCTTTCGGATGTCTCACGTCACAGACTTTTCTTTGCAGGCCGACAAAACCCCATGCACCATATTGTACACCAACGGCGACCAGAAGGTGGACGTGGGGAAGGCGACGATAATGGAGCCGAAGGAACCATTATTCCACAGCCGGCCGATCCCCCCAGAAGTCTTCAAGGTTTCCGTGACCAGTGTCAAACCGGGCCAAGAGAATTTAGCTCCTCCGATACAAGTGGGGGAAGACGACGAGACCCCGCGGCGGCTTGGTGATTGTTGCAATGGGTGGGTCCTGTTGTGGCTAAAGAGTCTGCTTCGTCTGGAGGCGGCCGGGAGCACACACACGAGCACGTAGTTAGGTATGAACATCAACACCTCGCCTACTCCATTAGTCGCTGGTGACGTCACCATAGATGAGGATGAGGATGACGATGACACTCAAGAGTATGTCTATACTGGCGCCTACTTAGGGGTTCAGCGTCATGAGTCGGTGCCTGAATTGCCACCTCCGGAGTCTGAACGTATTATGGACAACCTTCCGGTAGTAAAGAAGTCTAGGAAAAGACCCAGGAAAGGCAAAAAAGCTGCTTCTGTGATCCAGCCGCCTCAGCAGCCTCGGGTTCAAGACCGTATAGATATCCCCGATGCGGCAAAATGACATATCCCCGGTCTACCAATCCTACCTGTAGCAGCGCTGGAGGCCAGATACATCGATGTAAGGAGACTTCATGACAATGTGCTGCGGATAGAGAAAGGCGTCATCTCCTCAAAAAATACAGGATACCCACTCTACGTGGTTAACGTGCCGCGGGGATTGTCGTACGTCGACACATTCCCCGCGGAGAAGTTCTTCCTTCGATTCGATTACATCTTCGACATGTTTCACTTGAAGAAGCTGGATTTTGCGTTTGTACGCCTTTATGCTTTGCACATGAACTACCTCATCGGGGTTGAGCAGATACCTCATATCTGTGTCGCTGACCCGTACTTCATTCACCGGGCCTTCTTGGGAGTCTGCGCAAAGCACTGTGAATACGCGAGGGAATACATCTTCAATTTCATGCTCACCAATAAGGACAAGGAGGCGATTCTCGTGCCTTATCATCCCATGTAAGTCATCCGCGCGGATATCCTTCCTTTGATTTCAATCATTCATTTGCACGGTGATACATCTCCAACGTATCTATTTTTTCAAACACTTTTGCCCTTGTTTTGGACTCTAACTTGCATGATTGAATGGAATTAACCCCGACCGACGCTGTTTTCAGCAGAACTACCATGGTGTTATTTATGTGCAGGAGCAAACGTTCTTGGAATGACCTGAAAATTCACAAAGACACTTTTCAGAAAATAAGAAAAATACCTGCCAAAGATGAAGGCCAGGGGGCCCACCGTCTTGCCACGAGGGTGGGGGGCGCGCCTGCCCCCCTAGGGCGCGCCCCCTACCTCGTGGGCCCCCTGTTGCCTCTCCGACTCCAACTCCACCTCCATATATTGAGTTTCAGGGAGAAAAAATAAGAGAGAAGAAACCATCGCGTTTTACAATATGGAGCCGCCGCCAAGCCCTAAAACCTCTCGAGAGGCCTGATCTGGAGTCCGTTCGGGGCTCCAGAGAGGGGAATCCGTCGCCATCGTCATCACCAACCATCCTCCATCACCAATTTAATGATGCTCACCGCCGTGCGTGAGTAATTCCATCGTAGGCTTGCTGGACGGTGATGGGTTGGATGGAATCTATCATGTAATCGAGTTAGTTTTGTTAGGGTTTGATCCCTAGTGTCCACTATATTCTGAGATGATGTTGCTATGACTTTGCTATGCTTAATGCTTGTCACTAGGGCCCGAGTGCCACGATTTCAGATCTGAACCTATTATGTTTTCATCAATATATGAGTGTTCTTGATCCTATCTTGCAAGTATATAGTCACCTATTATGTGTTATGATCCGTTAACCCTGAAGTGACAATAATCGGGATACTTACCGGTGATGACCGTAGTTTGAGGAGTTCATGTATTCACTACGTGTTAATGCTTTGTTCCAGTTCTCTATTAAAAGGAGGCCTTAATATCCCTTAGTTTCCGTAAGGACCCCGCTGCCACGGGAGGGTAGGACAAAAGATGTCATGCAAGTTCTTTTCCATAAGCACGTATGACTATGTTCGGAATACATGCCTACATTATATCAATGAACTAGAGCTAGTTCTGTGTCACCCTAGGTTATGACTGTTACATGATGAACCGCATCCGGCATAATTCACCATCACCGATCCATTGCCTACGAGCTTTCCATATATTGTTCTTCGCTTATTTACTTTTCCATTGCTATTGCTATCATCACTACAAAATACCAAAAACATTGCTTTTACTACTGTTACCTTTTGCTACCGTTATCACCACTATCATATTACTTTGCTACTAAACACTTCACTGCAGATATTAAGTTTCCAGGTGTGGTCGAATTGACAACTCAGCTACTAATACTTGAGAATATTCTTTGGCTCCCCTTGTGTCGAATCAATAAATTTGGGTTGAATACTCTACCCTCGAAAACTGTTGCGATCCCCTATACTTGTGGGTTATCAAGACTATTTTCTGGCGCCATTGCCGGGGAGCATAGCTCTATTCTTTGAGTCACTTGAGATATATATTTGCTTATCATTATGAAGAACTTGAAAGATCTAAGAACCAAGATTTATCCCTCAACTACGAGGGGAGGTAAGGAACTGCCATCTAGCTCTGCACTTGATTCACCTTCTGTTTTGAGTAAGCTTGCGACACCTACACCTTCTTCTGTTATTCGTTCTGATATGTCACATGTTATTGATGATGCCACTTCTTCTATGCATGATACTTATGATGAAACTACCTCTATGCCTGATACTACTATGCCACTTAGTGATTTTCTTGATGAACAACTTGCTGGGGCTAGAGAAATTGAAAATATTGAATCTGATGATACTGATGAAAGTGATGATGAAGAACCACTTGCTATTCCTAAGGGTTATGTATTTGATCAAGATGCTTCTTTAGCTATTTTAGCTTGCAGAAATAGAACTGAACTTAAAAAATTATTAGCTAAATGGAGTAAGTAATCTCTAAATGATAGAATGAAACCTGACCCTGCTTTGGCTACTTCACCTATCTTTGTTACTGATAAGGATTATGAATTCTCTGTTGATCCTAATATAATTACTTTGGTTGAATCTGATCCTTTTCATGGTTATGAATCTGAAACTGTTGTGGCACATCTTACTAAACTGAATGATATAGCTACCCTGTTCACTAAAGATGAGAAAACTCGCTACTTTTACATCCTTAAAATATTTCCGTTCTCATTAAAGGGTGATGCTAATATATGGTTTAATTCTCTTGATCATGGTTGTGTGAGTAGTCCCCAGGATATGATTTATTACTTCTCTGCTAAATATTTCCCTGCTCATAAGAAACAAGCTGCTTTAAGGGATATATATAATTTTGTGCAAATTGAAGAAGAGAGTCTCCCACAAGCTTGGGGGAGGATTCTCCAATTACTTAATGCTTTGTCTGATCATTCTCTTAAGAAAAATGAAATACTTGATATCTTTTATAATGGACTAACCGATGCCTCCAGAGATTACCTGGATAGTTGTGTTGGTTCTGTTTTCAGGGAAAGAACACCGGATGAAGCTGAAATTCTATTAAATAATATGTTGACAAATGAAAATAATTAGACACCTCCGGAGCCTATTCCTAAACCAACTCCGAAGAAGAGGGGTATTCTATTTCTCAGTCCTGAAGATATGCAAGAGGCAAAGAAATCTATGAAAGAAAAAGGTATTAAAGCTGAAGATGTTAAGAATTTACCTCCTATTGAAGAAATACATGGTCTTAATTTACCGTCTGTTGAAGAAACATATAATCTTAATCCTTTACCTATTGAAGAAACTCATGGTCTTGATAACCCGACACAGGTAGTAAAGGTAAATTCTCTCTATAGATATGATAAAGTTGTAATCCCATTTACTAAAATTGCTAGCCCATGCTTAGATGAGTTTGATAAATTTATGGCTAAGCAAGAAGATTTAATGCTTATTTTGGTAGACAATTAAAATACAATTCAAATATTCTTGGACACTTGGGTGATTATATGGCTAATGTTAAAGGTGAACTTAAACTTATTAGTAAACATGCTTCTATGGTTACCACTCATGTAGGACCAGTACTTAAAGCTCAAAATGATTTGCCCAATGAATTGAATAGTAAAGATAATGATTATGCTGTTAGAGTGGCTACTAGAACTGGTAGGATGACTCAGGAACCTTTGTATCCTGAAGGCCACCCTAAGAGAATTGAGCAAGATTCTCAGAGAAATAATATAGATGCACCTAGTTCTTCTAAAAAGAAGAAAAAGAAAAATGATAGGACTTTGCATGCTTCCAATGATCCTATTGTTGAAACACCTGAGAATCCAAATGATATTTCTATTTATGATGCTGAAACACAATCTGGTAATGAACCTGGAACTAGTGGTAATGTTAATGATAATGCTCATGATGATGCTCAACCTAGTAAAGATAATGATGTAGAAATTGAACCTGCTGTTGATCTTGATAACCCACAATCAAAGAATCAACGTTATGATAAGAAAGACTTTGTTGCTAGGAACATGGTAAAGAAAGAGAGCCTTGGGTCCAGAAACCCATGCCTTTTCCTCCCAAACCATCCAAGAAATAGGATGATGAGGATTTTGAGCGCTTTGCTGAAATAATTAGACCTATCTTTTTACGTATGCGATTAACTGATATGCTTAAAACCAATCCTTATGCTAAGTACATGAAAGATATTATTACAAATAAAAGAAAGATACCAGAAGCTGAAATTTCCACCATGCTTGCTAATTATACTTTTAAGGGTGGAATACCAAAGAAACTTGGAGATCCAGGAGTACCCACTATACCATGCTCTATTAAAAGAAATTATGTTAAAACTGCTTTATGTGATCTTGGAGTCGGTGTTAGTGTTATGCCTCTCTCTTTATATCATAGACTTGATTTGAATAAGTTGACACCTACTGAAATATCTTTGCAAATGGCTGATAAATCAATTGCTATACATGTCGGTATTTGTGAGGATGTGCCTGTTGTAGTTGCAAACGTTACTATTTTAACTGACTTTGTTATTCTTGATATTCCCGAGGATGATAGTATGTCTATTATTCTTGGAAGACCCTTTTTGAATACTGCAGGTGCTGTTAATTATTGATTGCACTAAAGGCAATGTCACTTTTCATGTTAGTGGTAATGAGCATACGGTACACTTTCCGAGGAAACAACCTCAAGTTCATAGTATCAACTCTATTGGAAAAATTCCATCGATTATATTTGGAGGTTTTGAATTTCCTCTTCCTACTGTCAAGAAGAAATATGATATTCTTATTATTGGGGAGGTGCATATCCCCGTTGAGGTAACATAGTGTTATTCGAAATTTCTTTGGTTCCATGTTATTCAGAATGAGTTCGTTAACAAGACTTGATCAACCTTGTTAGTGGATTCCTTTTGATGATCATGACATGGATGAAACTAGAAAGGCACAACCTTCTGTACCCACTTTTACTTTCTGTTATTTATATTAAATATAATAAAAATAAATATTTTTCTGTCTGTTATCTGATTATTCGTGCAATATAAAAATACCTCAAAAATAAAAGTTCTCCAAATGCCCTGAAAATTAAATATGATGTTTTCTAGAATATTTGAGGATTTATGGAACAAAGAACACACCAGGGGGGACAATCACCTTGCCACGAGGGTGGAGGGCGCGCCCACCCCCTTAGGGCGCGCCCCCTGCCTCGTGGGCCCACGGTGGCCCTCCTCCACTTATTTCTGCACCCACACACTTCATCTTCCTCCCACAAACACGAATAACCAGCTCAAGCACGAGTTCTAGCTCATCTTGCTACCATTTTTGATCTCCTTGCTCAAAGCACCTCTCACAAAACTGCTTGGGGAGATTGCTCCTTGGTATGTGACTCCTCCATTGGTCCAATTAGTTTTTATTCTAGTGCTTTATTCATTGTAAATTTTTACTGCTTAGGTGACCCTGTTCTTGAGCTTGCATGTCAAATTTATATGGTCAAAAGTAGTTTTGATGCATGATACAGGCCCTAGGCACTTGTAGGAGTAGTTACTATCAATATTATTGAGTTTGCTTTACTTTTATTTTGAAGTTACTAAAAAATTTCAGAATTTTTCAGAGAAAGATAAATGCTTAGGAAAATGTTCCAAGGTGGTTCTTCCAAGAAGCAAGGACCCAGGCTTGCAATGCGTGATGCTGACGAAGAGCCACCAGGAGACGCTCAAGTGCGTCCTTGTGAGTGGCCTTCTGAAAATTTTATGGATCAAGCGGGAATAAAAGAAGAATTCGACGCATATTTGCGTAACGCTGATCTCGTGAGCTTCAAGGAAGAGAAGTGCAGTCAGTATCATGAGCTCGCTAGCTCCTTTGTGAGGAGGTTTGAATTTTCAACTTCACGTAATTCTCCAACTGTCTTGTTTGATCTTTATGATAAATCTTATACCATGGACTTAGAGGATTTTACCATTGCATGCAAACTTCCACAATGGGGTAGTATAAGGGATCCTCACAAATATGAATTTAGAGATTTTCTTGCTAATATAACTGTGGGAGAATCTAAAGATATTACACAAGCTACCATAGGGAGCATTCACTTTCCTGCCATACATTATTTTGCTCTCTTCATAGGTAGATGCATAAATGGTAAAGATGAGGCATGTCATGTGTGTGTCCCTGACCTCAGTATTCTTAGGAGTGCTGTGTTAGGAGACAAATCATATAATTTAGGAGCCATTGTTGCACGTAGGTTGCATCTTAATAGACGTAATAGAGATTTCTTTGGTGGAATTTATGCAACCCGCGTAGCTAATTTTCTTGGTATAGATGTGCGCGAAGATGATATTAAATTACCTCCTGCCTATCTAATTTTTAATGCTATGGTTCACCATCAGTTTGTCGAGAGGAACGAATCACCTCTCCAGTATCGACTAATCTTTGACAGAAGCCGTTCTGTCCGTATTACTCTCCCTGCTCCTGCTTTCTTTGATTATCAGGCAAGAGGAGGATATACTATTACCAGAGAGGAGGCAGATGAGTACGAGAGGAGAGAGGAGGCCGCTTGTCGCCACGCTGCAGCTCGGCAGGCGATAGCTGCTGCATCACAATACGACCCCGACAACTATTATTATGGATATCCGCCAGGCCAGCCGTGGCCATAGACCAACTTAGGCCAAAAGCCTAAGCTTGGGGGAGTACGTATTTTCCACCGACATTACATTTATACTCACACACTCATTGCTAGATGTCGGTGCTCATACTTTTTCATTGTATCATCCATGCTAGTTTAATTTCCTTTTTATTCTTTCTTCTTGTGTGTTTAATAAACCTTAAGAAAAACCAAAAAAATTAGTTATAGCTTTTAATTAGTCTACTTTCCATGCTTGTAGTAGTAATTAAAATGAAAACCCAAAAAGATTTCATGTTCTTCTTTTGCTTGTTGGGAGTTTTCCCGTGTAAATAGTTTTATTTCTTTTCTTTTCCTTGGGGGTCGATAGGAGAAGACCATAATTAAATTATTGAAGTGACTCTTATATGCATTATTGTTGATCTGACAAAAGAGCCCATATTGCCTTGTCTTCTCATGTTTATTGAATGCTTGCAGATTCCAGCTTAGTCCAATGCACATGCACTATTGTTATTATTCACATCAATCGGTCGTGCAAGTGAAGGGAAATTATGATGATATATGATGGACTGACTGAGATGAGAAAAGCTATTATAAACTCGACCTCTTTTGTTTTTGTAAATATGATTAGTTCATCGTTCCTGATTCAGCCTATTATGAATAAACATGTTTGCAATGACAACTAGAGATCATAGTTTCTTGTGCCATGCTTGATTAGCTATGAGTTATAATGGTTTACCTTGCATGCCAACATGCTATTGAGATGGTTACGATGTGGTATGATATGGTGGTATCCTCCTCTGAATGATTTAAGTGACTTGACTTGGCACATGTTCATGCATGTAGATGAAACAAAATCAACATAGCCTTCATGATATTTATGTTCATGGTGGATTATATCCTACTCATGCTTGCATTCAGTGTTGATTTATTTTAATGCATGTTCATGACTGTTGTCGCTCTCTAGCTGGTCGCTTTCCAGTCTTTTGCTAGCCTTCACCCGTACTAAGTGGGAATACTGCTTGTGCATCCAAACTCCTTGAACCCCAAAGTTATTCCACATGAGTCCACTATACCTACCTATATACGGTATCTACCTGCCGTTCCAAGTAAATTTGTATGTGCCAAACTCTAAACCTTCAAATAAATATCCTGTTTTGTATGCTCGAATAGCTCATGTATCAACTAGGGATGTCTGCATCTTCCATGTTAGGCGGGTTATTCTCAAGAGGAGTGGACTCCGCTCCTCACTCACGAGATAAATGACCGGTCACCAGGATGCCCAGTCCCATGCTTTATGCAAACTAAATCAAAATAATTGCAAACAAAACTCCCCCTGGGACTCTAGTTAGTTGGAGGCACTCGTTGTTTCGAGCAAGCCATGGATTGATGCTTGTGGTGAAAGGGGGAATATAAACTTTACCATTCTGTTTGGGAACCACCTATAATGTGTGTAGCATGGAAGATATCGCCATCTTTTGGTTGTTTTGTTGACAATGAAAGTATACCGCTCAAAATATTATTCACCTCTGTTTCAAAACCGAGCTCTGGCACCTCTATAAATCCCTGCTTCCCTCTGCGAAGGGCCTATCTATTTACTTTTATGCCGAGTCATCATCCTCTTATTAAAAAGCACCAGTTGGAGAGCACTGTTGTCATTTGCATTCATTATTGTTAGTTTACATTGAGTATGACTTGAGTGGATCTCTTTTACCATGAATTACAATGTCTAGTCAGTCCTTGGTCTTTAAAGGTGCTCTGCATTTATGTTTTGCGGTCTCGGAAAGGGCTAGCGAGATACCACCTTATTATATCATATTATGATTGTTTTGAGAAAGTGTTGTCATCCGAGTTCTATTATTATGGCTCGCTAGTTGATTATGCTATTGATATGAGTAAACTTGAGACCTATGCGTTATTGCGAATGTGGTTAGTTATAATCTTTGCTGAAAACTTGAATGCTGGCTTTACATATTTGCAACAACAAGAGCAAACAGAGTTTGTAAAAGTTTTTCTTTATCACTTTCAGTTTGTCAACTGAATTGTTTGAGAACAAGCAAAGGTTTAAGCTTGGGGGAGTTGATACGTCTCCAACGTATCTACTTTTCCAAACACTTTTGCCTTTGTTTTGGACTCTAACTTGCATGATTTGAATGGAACTAACCCGGACTAACGTTGTTTTTAGCAGAACTACCATGGTGTTATTTATGTGCAAGAGCAAACGTTCTCGGAATGACCTGAAACTTCACGGAGACACTTTTCAGAAAATAAGAAAAATACCTGCCAAAGATGAAGGCCAGGGGGCCCACCGTCTTGCCACGAGGGTGGGCGCGCCTGCCCCCCTAGGGCGCGCCCCCCTACCTCGTGGGCCCCCTGTTGCCTCTCCGACTCCAACTCCACCTTCATATATTGAGTTTCGGGGAGAAAAAAAATAAGAGAGAAGAAATCATCGTGTTTTACGATATGGAGCCGCCGCCAAGCCCTAAAACCTCTCGGGAGGGCTGATCTGGAGTCCGTTCGGGGCTCCGGAGAGGGGAATCCGTCGCCATCGTCATCACCAACCATCCTCCATCACCAATTTCATGATGCTCACCGCCGTGCGTGAGTAATTCCATCGTAGCCTTGTTGGACGGTGATGGTTGGATGGGATCTATCATGTAATCGAGTTAGTTTTGTTAGGGTTTGATCCCTAGTGTCCACTATGTTCTGAGATTGATGTTGCTATGACTTTGCTATGCTTAATGCTTGTCACTAGGGCCCGAGTGCCATGATTTCAGATCTGAACCTATTATATTTTCATCAATATATGAGTGTTCTTGATC
Source organism: Triticum aestivum (assembly GCF_018294505.1). Classification (NCBI taxonomy): domain Eukaryota; kingdom Viridiplantae; phylum Streptophyta; class Magnoliopsida; order Poales; family Poaceae; genus Triticum; species Triticum aestivum. The sequence continues at coordinate 42,292,414 of NC_057809.1, forward strand.
CTATCTTGCAAGTCTATAGTCACCTATGATGTGTTATGATTCGTTAACCCCGAAGTAACAATAATCAGGATACTTACCGGTGATGACCGTAGTTTGAGGAGTTCATGTATTCACTATGTGTTAATGCTTTGTTCCGGTTCTCTATTAAAAGGAGGCCTTAATATCCCTTAGTTTCCGTAAGGACCCCGCTGCCATGGGAGGGTAGGACAAAATATGTCATGCAAGTTCTTTTCCATAAGCACGTATGACTATGTTCGGAATACATGCCTATATTATATCAATGAACTGGAGCTAATTCTGTGTCACCCTAAGTTATGACTGTTACATGATGAACCGCATCCGGCATAATTCTCCATCACCGATCCATTGCCTACGAGCTTTCCATATATTTTTCTTCGCTTAATTACTTTTCCGTTGCTATTGCTATCATCACTACAAAATACCAAAAACATTGCTTTTACTACTATTACCTTTTGCTACCGTTATCACCACTATCATATTACTTCGCTACTAAACACTCTGCTGCAGATATTAAGTTTCCAGGTGTGGTTGAATTGACAACTCAGCTGCTAATACTTGAGAATATTCTTTGGCTCCCCTTGTGTCGAATCAATAAATTTGAGTTGAATACTCTACCCTCGAAAACTGTTGCGATCCCCTATACTTGTGGATTATCACACGGTGGAGGCTAATTAATTTGAGGTGTACTTATTTTGCGCGGCGGCGGGCACGCCGTCCTCATCATCCTCTACCCCCGATACTCCCACGCTCTTTACATGGACTCGTCGAAGAACATTAACAAAAAGGATTACACCCACATCAAGTATGTTCTCGACAGTGCTATGTTTTACTACGGCGCACGGGGTGGAGAGGTCAAGGACAAGAAGAAAAAGGACAGCAGGCCCGCCTTCGGCCATAAGACCGACTTCTGTTGCATCCAGCAACTGAGTGATTCTCTTAATGATGGATTCTATGTCCTACACCAGATGCTGGAGTACAGACGGGATCACCAGAACCTTCACATGTCACCTACATTCGGCGATGCCCATATTCTGCAATGGGAAAAGAACTTAGGAGATATCGAGGATCATCGACTTCGAGCTGAGTTCTATCACATCCAGCGCTAACTTGCCCAAATCATCATGAAGGAGGTTGTCGAAAAAATAGGGATGTTCTATGAAGAAGGACAAATGTCGCGGGAAGACGTTCGAACACGCGTAGCCGCTCAGCGTCTCGACCTGGAGCCTTTCACTAAGCTCGGGGACTATCTCCCTGACTTGGATGGATGACACGACATGGAGTGACTGTCGATATATGACAATGTGTCCGTTTAGTCCATACTATCTGTATGACGAAACTTTGAATTATGCATGACGAAACTTTATTTGTGATGTAATTAAACCGTCCTCCTCGACTAGCGAAGATCACTCTAGTTAGGGCATTTTGGGTACGATGAACTTTGTTATTTATGCTTATGATATGTTGCTTCTATTTTTGCCAAGTCTGTTTCTTTCTGTTGCTCAACTATATATGTTGCATATCATCGACTCATGTGGTGATGCAGGTGTATAGATCATCGATGGCAAAGAAGTGCTACGCCAGGAGTATACGACGAGTGGCCGGAATGTCAGGCCCATGTGTACCGGTTTCTGGTTTTCGAGCGACAGCCAGTAGTTAGTTTAGGTTCACGCAAAGTGATAGCTCTTCTCGCGTATATCATTGTTTAGATGGATGAAGATGTAGTTGCAAGTAATCGAGATTTGTATCGCTATTTTCGAGATGATGACGAGAGACCACTTTGTGTTGGATGATTATTATGATGATGACATGATTTGATGAGACTATTTGTATTTATATGCTATGATTACATTTGTATGTGTATCATATGCTAAAGATTATTGTATAAAGCCTATTCAAATACAAAACAAATATGCAGGAAAAAAACTATTAAAATTAGCAGTAGCGAGTGTAGAAAAGTTAGCAGTAGCGAGCTTCCACGAAGCGTGCTGTTGCTATACTTGTATAGCAGTAGTGCGGGTCTGCACGCGCTACTGCTACGGGTTAACTGTAGCACCTTATTAGTAACGCCGGTCCCCGCGCTACTGATATACATAAAACTCGCGCTGCTGCTAGCCTTTTCTCTAGTACCGAGAAAAAAGAAGGTGGGGAGAAGAAACGTCAATTTTACTCGGCCGCGTAGAGATGGAGTAAATATACTCAGAATTTTAGAGATGGAGGAGCAGCTGGTGTGACCCGGCGCTGCTTGTAGTGCTGTCGCAGGGGAGGTTGAACCCCGGCAGGTAGCAGCTGGTGTCCTGACCAATGCTGAAGGGGTCCGGCACCTCCACGCCGCCGCACGATGTGACGCAATTGGACATCCCAATCAACGTCGCCGTCAGGCTCGGACCACCTCCTAGTACTGGTCCTCTAGTGAAAAATGAAAAACGGCATCGGCAACGCCACCGCCGCCGTCGGCATGTGGTTTTTCTTTTTTTTTAAAGGAGGAAGACTCCCGGCCTCTGCATTTAGGCGATGCATATAGTCATTTTATTAATTATTAACATAAGAACTTATAAAGTCATACAACAATAAGATTAAAGCCACCATCTAAGCAACATATGTCGGTACTCCTATTTCAGTTGATGAAGAGGCGCAGATAGTCTGGGATGTGGTTTTCCTTTATTCATATTTTTTGTATTTTTTTGTTGAAACTTGAAACTGTCAATCTCCGCATTTTCGATAAAGGGCTTTTCATTGAATTAAAATATCGAGTTGATACAACCGCATCAAAGATTACCCGGCTTCTGCATAGCTAGATGCACACAGCCAAAAGTTCGAAGTACTGTAAACCGAAATAAAGTGGCAAAACAGCTAGAACAAGAGAAAAATAAAAATGCCTATAGAGAGGCCGATCCTAACCGAAGATCACACCGCCATCCATGGGGGTAAAAAATCTCCCTGGCCGAACGCTCCAGCCGAGTAGAAGCCATCATAAAAAGGTCTCTATCCTCCGGCCTCTGCAGGATAGACCACATACGAAGCCATGGCGAACATATATGAATAACCTTTATAGGAGATGAAACACATTTACGGTTAAAAACAATGTCATTCCTAGTGAGCCACAGTGCCCAACATAAGGCAGCCGCCCCCACAAGAATGTGTTTAGAAAACTGTTTATCTATAGCCCTCAACCAATTACCGAACATATTTCGTGCACTACGTGGAGGATATAGATTCGAAGCTATTTGGACAATGGCCCATACAGATCAAGCGAACTTGCAATCAAAAAATAAGTGCTTAATGGACTCATCATGGTGGCAGAAAACATATTTTTTGCAACCTTGCCAGTTTTGTCGTGCCAAATTGTCCCTAGTTAAGATAACTCCATTATTGAGAAATCATAGGAAAAATTTTCACTTTTAGAGGAATCTTCAGCTTCCACAATTTTCTATTGTCAATTGGAACCTCGTTATGAACCAATGCATCATACATAGATTTGACTGAAAACTTCCCACTCTGATGCAGTTTCCATTTAAAGATATCCGGTTCTGCCGACAGTTGGATGGCTCCCAATCGGGTTAGCAAATCATCCCATGCTGCCAAACGAGGTCCACTGAGGGTTCTACGAAAAGAAATATCTGGGTTTTCTTGGCCCAGCACCTGCTTAATCGTGATAAATTTATGTCTAACTATCCGATATAATCTTGGGTATTGGACGTTTAATGGGGTGGTCCCGAGCCAGGTGTCTTCCCAAAAACGTATTTGGGAGCCGTCCCTAACCGAGAACGTTTCAAATTGGAAAAAGAATTCTTTAGCTTTCATTACCCCACTCCAAAAATGTGAATTGCCCGGTTTCCAGTAGACTTGGGAAATTGCTTTGGAGCCCACATATTTATTACGAATGATTTCCTGCCAAACACCATTCTCAGTGAGTAATTTGTATACCCATTTGCTGAGCAATGCAATGTTTTTATCTCAAGATCCTGGATTCCAAGGCCCCCTTGGCTTTTAGGACGGCATAATATATTCCACCTAGCCAAACGATATTTCTTGGTTTCATTATCACTCTGCCAAAAAAATCTTGATCTAAAGTAATCAAGACGTTGGAGCGCTCCTTTTGGCAGATGAAAGAATGATAGCATGTAAAGAACCATATTGGTAAGGACCGAGTTGATCAAAACTAATAGGCCCCCATAGGACAAGAGTTTGGCCTTCCAGCTAGCTAACTGTTTCTCTAGTCTCTCTTCAACACGCTTCCATTCAGCGATTGTCAATCGCCGATAATGAATAGAGATATCTAGATAGCGAATCGGAAAATGTCCAAGTTGACAGCCAAAGATTTCAACATAATCTTGTGAGTTTTCTGCGGCCTCGCCAAAGCAGAAGAGTTCACTCTTGTGAAAATTAATCTTAAGTCCAGAAAGATCATCAAAAGCACATAACAGCAATTTGAGGTTTCTAGCCTTTTCTAAGTCGTGGTCCGAAAACAAAATAGTGTCGTCCGCGTACTGTAAAATTGATAGGCCTCCTTCTACTAAATGAGGAATGACCCCGGTGATTTGACCAGCTCACTTGGCCCTCTCTGTGATGGCCTGGCTTATTAGGGATGATAGACTACTCATATCAATAAGGAATTCCTTCTTTTCCGGGAGCCCATTCGGATAGAACTCCAAAGTTAAGCGTGCTCAGCTTGGAGTAGTGTCAGGATGGGTGACCGACCGGGAAGTTGCTCCCGGGTGTGCACGAGTGAGGACAAAGTGCGCAGAAAAGACTAGTACTGATTTGTGGGGCCAGTCTAGATCCTGCCAGAAGTAACGACCACCGGCGGGTGTGTCTGGGGCGTTACAAGTTGGTATCAGAGCCGACCCTCGCGGTTACATGGATGGTTGCGGACAGGTGCGCGGTCATGTTGTTCATGACGTTTGTGACCCGCCGTGGCACCCGGCATGGCACATGTACCGGACTGGATGCACAGACGTATGTGCCAAGAGGGAACGTTCCTGTGGCCCGACGAGGACGTCGGTTCCTCTGAGTGGGGGTGTATGTGATGGCCTGGCTTATTAGGGATGATAGACTACTCATATTAATAAGGAATTCCTTTTTTTCCGGGAGCCCATTCGGATAGAACTCCAAAGTTAAGCGTGCTCAGCTTGGAGTAGTGTCAGGATGGGTGACCGGCCGGGAAGTTGCTCCCGGGTGTGCACGAGTGAGGACAAAGTGCGCAGAAAAGACTAGTACTGATTTGTGGGGCCAGTCTAGATCCTGGCAGGAGTAACGTCCACCAGCGGGTGTGTCCGGGGCGTTACACTCTCAATGAGAGTAGCTAGCATATCAACCACAATATTGAACAAGATGGGTGATGCGGGGTCCCCTTGACGGAGCCCCTTCCTTGTATGGAAATAGTTACCTACATCATCATTTACCTTAATGGCCACGCTACCTCCGGACACAAAGCTCTCAACCCATCGGCACCAAGTATCGGAAAACCCTTTCATATGTAATGTCTGTAACAGAAAGGGCCACTTCACTTTATCATAAGCTTTCTCGAAGTCAATTTTAAAAATGACACCGTTCAACTTTTTATGATGAAGCTCATGGACAGTTTCATGTAGGACAGCAACACCGTCCAAAATGTTCCGCCCTTGCATGAAAGCTGTTTGGGTTGGTTTGACTACATGGTCTGCCACCCCGTTCAGCCAGTTAGTCGCGACTTTAGTGAAGATTTTAAAACTTACATTTAATAAGCAAATCGGTCTGTATTGTTGAATCTGACTAGCATCTTTCGTAATGGGTAAAAGAATAATTTCCCCAAAATTAAGACGGGAAATGTCGAGTCTATGAGCATGCAGTTCATTGAACAACTGAACCAAGTCAGATTTTAACATATCCCAAAAATATTGATAGAACTCCATCGGAAAACCATCCGGGCCCAGAGATTTGTTATGTTCCATTTGAAATACCGCAGTCCGAATTTCCTCCTCAGAGAAAGGAGAGGTTAGGAATTCATTTTCCGCAGCGGAAACTTGCTGAATGTCATGACAAATAGTATCATCCATATCAAGCGAAGTTTTCAAAGATGGACCAAACAAATCTTTATAGTACTTGGTAATAAAGTTCTTTAGAGAGGCGTCCCCCTCAATTCGACCCTCCTCCTGATCAAGAGCGAAGATTCGTTTCTTTCTATGTCTGCCATTGGCTAACATTTGAAAGTATTTCGTATTATCATCCCCAAGTACCAGCGAGTCACTCTTACACCTTTGGTACCATTTAATTTCCTCCTCGCGTAAGAGATGGGCTAGCTGCTCATTGAGATGACTTTTTTACATAATCTCCGTGGTACAAAGAAGCCTCACCTCCGCCATCTTATCTAAGGAGTCAATTAAGGTAGAGAGCCGCAACTTCTCTTTTTTATAAATCCCTGTGGTGTGTTTAGCCCAACCGCGAAGGAATTGGCGCAACGCACGAATACAGTTGTTCCATCGTTGAATCGGTGTGTCACCACGAGTTTGGCGCTGCCACACCTTTTTTACCAGCTCATGAAAACCCTCTCTAGTGAGCCATCCCAGTTCAAATTTGAACTGATGGCGGTTCATACTAGGAGCGGCTTGACCAAAATCAGTAAGCAATGGAGCATGATCTAATAAGGCATCAATTCTCTCTAGAGCCCGCACTGACACTAGTGGGTATTTAAATTCCCAGTCGGTGGTAACTAGCACCCGGTCAAGTTTTTTAGTTGGGATGGATCTGTTATTGGCCCAGGTAAATTGGCGCCTAGAAAGAAAAAGTTCCCGCAAATCGAGACTGTCAATAACAACATTAAAAAGAAACGGTCATCTAGTGTAGAACCTATCATTGTTTTTGTCCTGCTGATATCGGAGAATATTGAAACCCCCCCCCCCCTTGAGTAACATTGGGTGAGGATTTTCTCGACAGGTATTCACAAGTTCTTTGAGAAAGGCCACTTTAAACTCATCTTGAGCGGCGCCATAAACAGCAACCAAACTCCAAATGAAATTATCAGATTTATTTCTAAGGTGGAATTTGATGTGATACTCCCCCTTCGAAGTAGAAAGAAGTTCCAAGTAAGTGGAGTGTATACCTAACAGAATACCTCCAGACCTCCCAGAAGGCGGCAGAATATGCCACTCGTAATCTTTGCCACATGAAAAATGGTCAAGATCACGTATTGGGAAGTCACGCTTACCACACTCAAAGATTGCCACAAAGTCGAGAGCATAATCCCTAACACAATCTGAAATGTGTTTATGCTTAGCCAAGTCACCAAGACCTCTGCTATTCCAAAACATTCCTTTCATGATGAAACTTTTTTAAGTTTGGAGACTTTTGCCTTCTTATTTGAGCGTCCCTTTTTACTACCTGAATTAGACTTGTTCTTGCATACCGACGCAACGAGCTCGCATAGCATAGTCTCGCGCGTGGTATCTTCCAAGTCTACCTCTGTAGCATCTTTGACCAAATGAGAGAGGAGTCTGCCTTCATGATTGGCATCCGACTCCTCATCCTCCTCATCTGATACTAAAGGATCCACCAAAAATGCGATTTAGGAGCAACCGTAAGCCGGTCGAACTCCACTTGCTTAAGAGCCTTAACAGAAAAGCCTACTGCTTTTTCATTTCTACCTAATGAAATACCAAGACTAGCAATATTTGAAGACACTTTGGCTTTATCAAAAGAGAGAAAAGATTTACTAGTAGACGTACCATCAAAGTCGAGATTCCGCGATGCAATTCTACGCATGGCCCTCCGCATAGAGTCCTCAATCTCTGCATACTTACTTAAGGAATGTTTTCACTGGAATTAAGTGTTTTTTCTCAACTCAGTTTAATAATGTTATGCAATTTTGGGTGCTAATAGTTATTTTCATTTGCTGATTGTCTATGATAAACTTATTCAACGAGATTACAATAATAACCGTACATATTTCTCACTTGAATGACAAAACATTGATGAAGTATAGATGAGGCCTGGATTAGCATTTTTGGTCACTTGTAGATATAAAGTTCTTGCCTGCATGCAAAGAATGTGCAAACAGTATGAAATTTAAGGTTAAGCTAATTAAGCTCCACAAGTAGACATAAAATTCCTAGGGGATAATTGGTTCCGACATCCATCAGTTTTGACCTTTTAAGCATTCTTCAATATTACATACAAGTTCAAATGTTAAAAATTTATAGAGAAAAATGTTGACCACGTATTCAAAAAATGTTAATTTTGTATTAAAAAATGTTAATCAAGCATTTAAAAATCTGTATAGAAAAATGTTGACCATGCATCCAAAAAATATTAAACTTGTATTTGAAAAAATGTTACACGTGTATTAGAAAAAATGTATTAGAAATATACCAAAAATGTGTGTTGGAAAATAGTGAAAACCCAAGGGAAAACAAAAGAAAAACGAGAAAGAAAGCAACAAAATGGAAGAAAAATGAAGAAAAAGAAAAAGGCACTAAAAACCAAGAAAAATAAAGAAACCCAAAGAAAGTAAACAAAAAAAGCCGAAAAAACAGAGAAAAACTGATGGAAACAACAAGAATGAAAAGCCAGTAGAAAGCCGGCGTTTTTTTTTTCTTCAAGTAGTTCACGCCCTTCTTATCTAACTTGAACTCCACGATGGCCTAGTGACTGCAGGAGCAATCAACTAAGGAACGTTCGTTCCCAGCCTCCTCAAGGGTCATTTGGGATGGGCTGAGACTTGGCTCGCTCTCAGCCGCCGCCACGTGTCGCGCTCTGGGTGCTTCTCCGGATTTTATTTTTATTTTCCGCATATTTTTGGGTTTTTTAGATGGTTTTTTCTCAGATTTGTTCGGCTTTTTGGTTTTCCACTCATTTTCCTTAGCTTTTGGACAAAAAAATTGAGAAACAATCTGCGTGAAAAAACACGTTTTTTTTTGTTTCCGCGAGAGGCATGAATTTCCTTCCGAAGAAGCACGGCCATGCCTCTCGGAAACAAAAAAATATATATTTTTTCTTTTATTTTTCCTTCTGCGAAAGGTACATTTTTACTTTCATGAGAGGCATGGTTTTATTTCCCTGAGGCACGGACGTGCCTCTCGAAAATGAAAAAAAATACATTTTCTCTTCTTTTTCTTTCGCGAGAGAAACGATTTTGCTTCCACAAGAGGCACGGCCGTGCCTCTTGGAAACGGAAAAAAACTTGTTTTCTCTTTTTTTTCATGAGAGGCATGGTTTTGGTTCCGCGAAAGGCACGATTTTGCTTCCGTGAGAGGCACGATCGTGCCTCCTGGAAAATATACGTGTTTTCTATTTTTTCCGTGAGAGGCACGGCCGTGCCTCATGGTAACAGCTTTCAGAAAAGGAAAAAACATGCTCCTGGTTTAATTTTTTCGTCTGATTTTTTGTCCGGTTTTTCCATGAGAAAAGTTCGTCAAAACCTATCAACATGGGATCTAGTTGAAGATCACGACGCGAGAAATACAAGGGTGAAAACGGTTCGAGATTTAGATGCACGGTTTAGGAGATAAACATTTTGAATAAACAATCTATGAAAAAAGAAAAAACTCTCAGGTTGTGACAAGTGGCGCAGTGCGCACCACTTGTCACAACCAGAGGAGGTGTAAGTGATCTTTTGAAGTAGTACTCCTTAATTAGTGATTTCAAATGACTACCAGCGCTACAAAGGAACTAGGAGAGAAGTTGTCAAACCCCTTTTAACTAAGCTAGTGGGCCGGCCTATTACTGTAGACACTCGCCGCAGAGAAGTTACAGTCTCACTATATGCGAGACATAGTTCTCGCGGATGGATTGGGCTAGGTTTAGATAGGTGGTTTTTAACTAGCAATCAAGGACATTAATATACTTTTGCATGCATGCGAAAGTGAGAAGGTTTGTTTGCATGGCGCTGCATTAATCAAGCGACGAGGAGTGAGATGGTTAGCTCTTTGTGCTTTAGAGAAAAAATACACATTAATTGACACGTTAAATGAGGACTTGTACCGATTAATCCCGCAAAGGAAAACCCCGCCTTTCTTTTTTAACACTAGTACTCATAGTACGTACGTACTTATCCTGTTTGGGTCTAGGCATTGCATTGCCATACTTCACCATACATTTTTGCCAAGTTTGTCTAAAGTTTTCAAAATGATTAGTAAGATGCCCGTACATTGCATGGAACATCAAGATGCATTTTTTTTTACAAAACACCTGTTATGATTGACCCATGCAAGAGTAATCCCATGTGTAAAAACTAATGATATCTCAAGAATTTTAGTGGAAAATGGTATCTCGAGAATTTCATCGAAAAAATGATATCTCGAGAAAGATGAGAGATAAGGTGAGGAGGAGTGGGCGTGGTGGTGACTGGTGGTCGGACTGGGCGGAGGCATGGGGATGGACGACGTCGGCAGCGGCCACCATGCCAGATTGTTCCAAAGACTTTCTTTTTTAATTGCTCAGCAATGAGGTTGTGGGAGATAAGGATGAACGAGGCAAGACCTTATCTGTAAATGTGGAGAGTGGTGTGGGTTTTTTATAAAATTGTCATAGTTTGCTTTCTATCCATCAGATGTAGATCGGACGATCTGTATTACAAGATGGTAGACACATCATCATCATCAACTCGTTTTTTTTATAAAAATAGAGATAGATAGGTGGGTAGGTGGGCCAAGATAGGCACTTAAGCCGACTGGGTCCTGTGGTCGTACTAGGCCGGCTTTAGTTTGATGGCCACTGCGCTGGTTGGCTTGGGCTTCTCTCTATCTGATTTACTTTTCTGCCTTCTTTATTTAAAATGTAAAAAGCCTTTTTACAAAAGCACATGGAGTTATTACTGGAGATTAAAGGTGAAGAAAATTCCCCTGGACTGGTTAAAATGTGCTTACTTCAGGAAAATTGAATTTGGGCATGGTGGGAGAATTTGAACTGAAACTCCTTCTAATTTAATTCAAATGGGTTTGAACTAGGACTAGCTATTAGAATTGCCCAAAAAATGTTGGAATTTTTGGTGGAGCTTTGATAAAAGCAAAAAGGATTTGTGGCAAAGTTTCGAGTCCAAACATGAAGTAGGAAAGGCATGGGATTTTTCAAAACCTTTGGAAGAGAAAATATAAAGAAACCTCAAATTATTTTATGAAAATATTCATAGATTTTAATTTGTTGTAATATTTGATGGCATGTATAAAAGAAAAAGAAAATCCACACATTAACTCACCGAATCTATACCTATACCTAGTAATAAAGCAAGGTGTCTTTCGCCAATTTTTTCAACCATTCACTGCCGGAAAAAAATCTATCCGAGGTGGTACTGAATTCTTATACTTTCGTCTGCTAGAAAAAATGGCCTTTTTCCAGAATTTCGTACGTGGGCCGCATGCTGTGGCCCAGCGAAGCTAGCCCACTTTTTTTCTGCCCACGCAGCTCGGAAAATACTATTTTTCGTATAGGGTGACAAATAGTCGGAGCTTCGCACAGGACAACCAATAATGCGCTCGCTTATTTTCCTTTGTTTTTTTGTTTTACTACTATTTTTATTCTCCTCCCCCTTTTTCCCTTCCAAATTTATTTTCTTATAGAATTTATTTCATAATTTCAAAATTCTAAAAAACATTCAGAAATTTAAAAAATAAAATTTTAGAAAATCACCTGAATTCCAAAATTTTGGTAATATTTTGAAAATATTCGGAACTTGAAAAAAGTTTCCTATTTTTTAAAAAAACTTTTCTTATTTTTTAAAAATGTTAGATATTTCTAAAAATAAAATGCCATTTTAAGAAATGCTCCAAATTTGCAAAATATTCTTGTTTTAGTAAAATTTTCACGATTCAAAATAATGTTCGCATATAAAAGATACACATTTTCGAGAAATCTTATGAAATTTCAACACATGTTTCCATTCTAAGAACATGCTCACAAATTCAAATAATGTTCATGTTTTTATAAAAAAGTTTGGTGTTTTCAAAAAAAGTTTGTGAATTTTTTTTATGTTAAAATGTTTGTAAATTTTGAAAGATGTTTCCATTTCAAATTTTGTTCTCATTTTTTTGAAGTGTACACAATTTTTAAATAACATTAGGATTTAAAAATGGTTCATGTTTCCTACAATATTCAGAAACTTCATACCTTAAAAGTCTCCTCGATTGAAAGAAAAAGTAGATTGAATAATTTATTGGCCTTCTATGGCGTACAATAACGTACAAAACTCTTAAATATTCTCGATTAATGAGTGAAAAAATAACGGATTGATTACTTCACACCCGGCAAAACCGAGAAGCTAAATGTTCCTTTTTCACATGCACACGGGGTTTTGCTTGCACATATAATTTTCACTAACTTTAAATACATACTACTTTTTTCTTCCGTTGCAACGCACGGGCATATGTACTAGTATATATAACAAAGATAGTAAAAGGAACTAGACTTTTGGGTTGGGGCTGCAACAGACTTGCTGATATTCAAAATGAAACTTTTAGGGAACCAGCCAGAACAATGCTTGGAACATAAACATAAGAATCACAATTGTTAGGGGTTTGGTCCACCAAATTAATGGCCCGGTGTTTTATTTTTCATGAAATTGATTGCATATTTTTCATTTAGCTTGTTGAGCGTCGTCTACTTATAATACTCCCTCAGCTCATAAATTGAAGAGATTTTGGATAATTTAGATGGTCTCCAATACCAGGTCAGTGTGCACGAGAATTCGATCGACGAGTAAATAGTGTGTGTCTGCCCCAATAGTATGTATATATAGCACATTAATCATTAATCAACACCCAATTTGGACAATTGGCGCCAGTTGTTAAACTGTCGCCGCCACGAAAGGCAAAGACCAGGATTTTGACTTGGACCGGCCCCAAAAAACACAAAACCACATTTGATTCTCTCTCATGTCGTGGAATGATACAAAGACGACCCTACGCCTCGGCCAGCTGCCTGAAGGTGATCGGGCCGACGAATCGCTCCGGCCCGTCGAAGAACGCTCGGCCGGCGAGCCTGGAGGTGGCCTGCGTAGGGTGCAGGAAGTCCCAGAAGAGGAACCTGCCGCGGTCGCCGCAGTAGCCGGCGCTGGGGGTGCACCCACCGTCGGCGTTGAACCTGCCGCCGCCGCCGCAGCATGCGCTCTTCAACTCCGTCAACCCTGCACGCAGCAAAGCGAGCCACGTTACATTCTTGGTGCAAAGCATGAGCGATGTACGAATTACAATGCCGCAGACTCTAGATGTACTGTACTTGGTAGATGTATCAGCTTGACATCAGAATGCTGCGATTTATTTTTACCTGCAGACTGCGGGTCTTCGACGATGCTGGAGACGAGCTCGTAGGCGCTGCCAATGGCGTACTCCATGCCCTGCATCTCGGAGACGAGGCCGGCGAACAGGTCCCGGATCCCATCGTTGAGGCTCTTCGCTAGCCGGTTCAGCGGCTCGACGCACTCCCCGGCCGGGTTCCGGCTCCTCCAGTACGGGCAGCACCCGATCGGCGCCACGTCGATCACCGCGAACTTCCTCGCCCCCAGGTTGTACAGTGTCTGCAGCACAACCATGCAGTTGATTTCATTCAGAGTTGAACATAAGTAACACAGTGGGTTGGCCGAGTTGAAGCCTGATGGAACTGATCATCACTGGTCAGGTTTCTTACTTTGACATGGCTGTCGTACGTGGAGACCACGGCTTCCCGGAACTGCTGGAGCGCGGTGGAGTCCGGCGACGTGTCCTGCGAGAAGAAGTCGATGGCGTCGTTCGAGCCCGCGCTGATGAGGAAGATGGACTTGGACAGGAAGGCCGACGCACCGAAGGCACCCAGTCTGGCTGACAGCATCTGGTCTTTGAGATCCGAGAAGTACTCGATCTGCTTCGTCATGTTGATCGTGTCTCCCTGGTAATATGATCATCATCTGGTTGTCAAATGTTGCTGGCACTAGCTGAGGATGTCAATTGTACTTGCTGATTTTTAATTCTGGCCAGATTTTAAATTGTGTGTGGTTCATGACATTAAAGAGAGATGGAGTACAGGAGAAAGTTGTTGCTTTGATTGAACAATTGAAGAATTTTCTCAACTTTAGGTAGTAACGAATCATCTGCTCCACCTAAATTCTTCCAGTGAACAGTAAAATATAGAACAAAATTTCAAATGTACTTGGGGTTTGTAACCAATTCAGTCGAAATTTATGTCCGCACAAAAAATAAATGACGACATGTTTCTACTAAACCACATATATGTCTGATAAATTGGAAAAACAGAGTCAGAAATGTTTACAGCACATGTGGCTTGGACGTACCGTGGAGTCAAGAACACCGGAGCCTCCAGAGGCAAAACTGGCTCCTCTCATGGAGGCAGAAGCGGCTACCGGCTTCTTCGTCGTCGTGTTGCCCAATGCCTCGCCACTGCCGGCGATGAGAGAGAGGTACGGCGGTGGGCTCCCGCTGAAGCCCATGTGGACAGCTGCAAATTTCACAACTGATCAGACAGACAACCGAGCCGCCATTCATTCAAAAGCATGTGATCAATTGGCTTGCTCACCCAAGAAATCGGCGCCAATGAAGCCGTTGCTAAACCTGCCCGTCGGCTCACCGCCGGGGAAGTCGACGCCATTGTGAGGAAAATCAGCCCTGGCGCTGGTCCCCGGCAAGTAGTTGTTGTTCCCCACATCAGCAGTAGAGTCGCCGAACACAAAGATCGCCGGAACCACCATGGAGGCGACGGTGCTGCTCACCACGGGCACGAACAGCAACCGGATCACCGCAGCCACGAACAGCAACCGGAGTGCCGTTGAAGCTTGTCGCAGCGCGGCCATGGCCGACTCCAGTCACCACACAAAGAAACAACTTCTGATGCTTTGCTAGCAAGTCTGGCCAATTTATATTCTGATGGAAGAATGAAATGAACCCTGGCAGCATGCTCCAGCTAAGCTCAGTGCACCGTGCTGCACCTTCTCCAATTACAGTTACTTGCTCCATTAAAATTGTACCAAGATAACTACCACAAGGCTGAAGAGAAAAGAAGCCACAATTGTCTAGGTTCTAGCTGCCACAATTATCACATGGTACTGAAACAAATCAATTTGCACAGCACATCAGTAATTCGAATTTAAAAAGTCCTCCCAAATAGTATCAGCATGGGAATTCATTGATGGAGTGGTATATACAGAGCACAATCAAAACGCAATCTGTCAGCCAAATCAGAACTACTTCCTCCATCTCAACATGGGAATTCATTTGATGCAGAGTGATATATACAGAGGGAGTAAAACCGATTGTTTTCTCAAAACAAAAAAGAAACAAAACCGACTGCTAATGGTATCCGCCTCTGAAAATCGGAACATGCATGGAGGCATTGGGTCGAAAAAAGAGACGAATAAAATGCATAAACAACACTATCCGCATCTCTGCTGATGTTACAATGTGACAAGTTACAAAGGCAACTTCTGCCAATCAGCACAGCATTTCCCCCAGAAAGTTTTTGCTGAGCATTTGCTCTATGAACAATACAACAAAATTTTGCCAACTATTTCACATACATTGTTTTCTCATCAGCACAAATTTTAGTGCTGATGTAAATTTCAGGGGAGAATGTCCCTGTAATGACAGATGCAAATATGATTCGTACATCACCCCTATAATGAAGACAAGCAGGCATGTTTGCTTCTTTGGTAGATACCATGTTGATTACCAACTAAGTCAGAGTTACGCCTTTTTCCTTGTGATTCTGTAGCCAGACAGAAATTATGTCAGTCAGAACAATTGATGCAAAATGTGGAAAAGAATTGCAGTGATAATTGACAAACCTGAAGCAATGAATCCCAAGTGCGTTGGTGATTTCATGGATAACAGACGTAGCAAAATGCATGTACAGCGCCACTGTCAAATTGATCGAAGTAGTCAGATCAAAGATACGTTTAGCACTACAGCCTATGATGGGCACATGATATACTGTAATCCATGTCTCGTGATATATATTTGTCAAGTGAAATTTGTTACTGTAAAGAATAACTTGGAGGATCCGTCTGAAGCTTATAAATCAAGAACAAGTACCAAAGTACAACCAAGTGACTAATACAACAATCCAATGCCTGACCAAACGCATGACAATATAAACAGATTCACTAATCTAAAATAGAAAACCAGAAAAATAATACGTACTACTTTTTAACAACAGTACAAAAATGATCCCTCTAGTATATTGAATGCAAAACTCTGCAACTCGTCCATTGAAAAGAAATGTGCTGTGAAAATAAGATAATACCTGTAAATAAGCAGTATATCAGGAGAACGAGCTGCTCATCAAAAAGGGGGTTTCTGCAACGATCAATGACCATAAAATGAGAGTGTCATACAAAACCCATCATAGCCCATGATAATTATACAGTGTAATACAAAAGGCTCAGAGGCACAAACCCATCATCAAGTCGGGCAGTCAGCGCATTTGCAATTGCAAACGGGAAATATGCCAGGGCCTGCAAAAGGAAGCCAGTTTTTAGACATGACAAAGTATAAACATACTGGCATAGGCTCCATAAAGAACACTGCAAAGAAACCAGGTCATGAGGCAACTACCATGCACATTCCTGTCTTCAGACCTTTGGGTTCATCACATAAGTGAGCCAGAATCATTCTTCCCTGTGCAGCAATATAAGCAGATAAGTAATGTCCATACAGTTATGAAAAACAGCATCTACAAAAGAAACGTGCCCCCCAATTAATAGAGAAAATTCCTTACTTGACACTAACTTAAAATGAGGTTCCTTGTCTGGCCCTGTAGAAAATTATCTTCCCTATTTGACATATCTAGTCTTAATTTCTTTCCTTATGTGACAACCGCCATTGGTTCCGTTACACCGTTCCGTCAAAAAAAAATTAGGTGGACCAAAATACCCCTCTACTAGTCGCTATCCTATATCAAACCGAAGAAACAATCCCGACCGAACCGTCGCTCTCGTTCCTATCTCGAGTCCCCACCCAACCTGAACCCTAGCAGCGGCGGCGGAGGGCTGGCTCGTGGCGGTGGCGTGAGCTGAGGGGCCATGGACCAACAGGTGGCTGCGGGTGGCGGCTCAGGCACGGCTGCAGGGGTCGGAGCAAGCACAGCGGCGGACGGCAACCCAGGCACGGCAGAGGGCGGCCAAGGCGGGGCTGGGGATGGTAGCCAAGGCACGGCAGCGGGAACAGCGCGATTGTGGAGCGCTCGTCGGTGAGCTCAGCTGCGGGCACAGGCCATGGCGCGGCTGCGAGCTCAGCTGCATGGTTGAGCGTGGATGCGGGCTTGGGCCACGGTGCGGCTGCAGGCTTGGCTTCAGGTTCGGCGTCGTCGGCGTGTCTAGAAGGGTGAGTGTCTTCCACAAATTGCTCTCCAAATGCAGGATTGGAAGGAGCAGATTGCCTCATATCCAGTAGCAATGTCATGCATAAGTTTCTCTTCTATTTACAGGATGGATCCAAATACAAGTTATGTGCTGAAAATTAAATTGCTTGGCGACCCAAAAAAAACTAGAAAGGAGATCAAGTGTTTTTATTTTGAGAAGGTTCTCCGCCTATGTTGTCTAACTCCGCCTATGTTGTCTCAACATAGCCGGTCCCAAGCCCGGGTAAAGGAGGAGGGTTCTGATAGGCTTGGCGAGCCAACGTAAAAACTCAGCCACTCTTATGGAGATGAAACCCAAAAGATTTTCGTTGGGGCGTAACCCTCTCAGCGACGTGCCACATCGGAACCCGGGTGTGGTGGAAAATGGGCAAGGGCCGGGCCGCTTCAGACGCCTATACCTGGATAGGAGTGCAGACAACATAGAGAAGTACAAGATGGCGAAGAAGGCCGCAAAGCGAGCTGTTGGTGAAGCAAGGGGTCGGGCATATGAGGACCTCTACCAACGGTTAGGCACGAAGGAAGGTGAAAGGGACATCTATAAGATGGCTAAGATCCGGGAGAGGAAGACGAGGGATATTGGCCAAGTCAAATGCATCAAGGACGGAGCAGGCCAACTCTTGGTGAAGGACGAAGAGATTAAGCATAGATGGCGGGAGTACTTCGACAAGCTGTTCAATGGGGAGAATGAGAGTTCTACCATTGAACTGAATGACTCCTTTGATGAGACCAGCATGCGTTTTGTGCGGCGCATCCAGGAGTCTGAGGTGAAGGAGGCTTTAAAAAGGATGAAAGGAGGCAAGGCGATGGGCCCTGATTGTATCCCCATTGAGGTGTGGAAAGGTCTCGGGGACATAGCGATAGTATGGCTAACCAAGCTTTTCAACCTCATTTTTCGGGCAAACAAGATGCCAGAAGAATGGAGACGGAGTATATTAGTACCAATCTTCAAGAACAAGGGGGATGTTCAGAGTTGTACTAATCACCGTGGAATTAAGCTGATGAGCCATACAATGAAGCTATGGGAGAGAGTCATTGAGCACCGCTTAAGAAGAATGACAAGCGTGACCAAAAATCAGTTTGGTTTCATGCCTGGGAGGTCGACCATGGAAGCCATTTTCTTGGTACGACAACTTATGGAGAGATATAGGGAGCATAAGAAGGACTTGCATATGGTGTTCATTGACTTGGAGAAGGCCTATGATAAGATACCGCGGAATGTCATGTGGTGGGCCTTGGAGAAACACAAAGTCCCAGCAAAGTACATTACCCTCATCAAGGACATGTACAATAATGTTGTGACAAGTGTTCGAACAAGTGATGTCGACACCGATGACTTCCCGATTAAGATAGGACTGCATCAGGCTCTGTTTTTAAGGCGTCTGTGAAGCGTCACTTAGGCGACGCCTTAGCGTCGGGGCGCCCTCCGATGGCAAGGCGTCGAACCTGCCCTACACATCGTCGTAAAGCGTCCGCTTTAGATCCTAGGGCGTTTGAATCGTCCGCCTAGGCGCGTAGGGCGGCGCCTTGGGCCAGATCGGACGCCATGGGCTGCTTCCAGGCGGGAAAGAGTGGCCCACGCGGGAAGCTTTCGCGGGCTTTCACTGGAAATATTGGGCTCGCGCGCGAGTGCGAACAGGTATAAGGCGAAGGGCGGGACAGAGAGGATCGAACCAATCGTCCAATCCACCCGATAGGGTTTCCTTCTCTCCTCTCTGACCTTTGGCGGCGGCTCCTTCCTCTACAGCTCCGATCTGTGCCCCTCCTCGCCGGGCTCAGCTCTCCCTCCAACTCTGGCGCAACAGCAAGGTGTGGCTCCCGTTCTCATCTCACTTCTATCCCTGGCCTCCTCTGAATTTTCTTCTACCCCTCCTAGTACTTTGTTTCTTCCTGCATTGTAGGTAGATCTGTAGATGTGCTTGGCTGCTTGCCTGCTCCTCCTCTGCATCTGTTTGCTCCCAAATCTGCTTCTCCATCCACAAGGCAGCAACCCCACCATCGCTTCTCTCCTTCCCCATGCTTGTCTGCTTGCTCTAGTGATTTGGCTCTTCTCTCTTTGACGGTTGATTGGGTCTTTTCTCAGTGTTGCTGCAGCAGCGAGGTGGCCCTGCTCTGATGGATCCTAGGAGAAGAGCTACATCAGATGATCCAGTTTGGAAGTATGGGTTCTGGCCAGATTTAGAGAGGAAAGATTTACTCCAGTGTACATTGTGTGGCAAGATAGTCCATGCTGGAGTGAGAAGGCTGAAGCAGCACCTTTCTGGGGGTTGTAGTGATGCAGATATGTGTCCCGAGGCATCTATGGAGATTAGGATAGAGATGCGCAAATCCTTAAACACTAGAAATTTTAAAGCTATGGAGCGATATATTGATGAGAAGGGTGAAGCTGAAGTTCAAAGGCGCCGTTCTGTCATATACAGAAGATGATTTGAGGCCTATGATTTGGCAACAACTAATTATGTTACTGTTAGTTGTTAAATTTCCTAAATGGCTGCCATCTGTTATATATGTATGTACAATTTATGATGTCAATGCTAGTAGTTAAATCTCCTAATTGGCTGCCATCTATTATATATGTATGTGTCTAAGGCGTCGCCTCGCCTTATGCCTTACCGCTTAGGCAGTGAGGCGCCCCCCCAGCGCCTCGCCTCGCCTTACCGCCTTAAAAACATAGGCATCAGGGGTCAGCTTTGAGCCCTTATCTTTTTGCATTGGTGATGGATGAGGTCACAAGGGGTATACAAGGAGATATCCCATGGTGTATGCTCTTTGCGGATGATGTGGTGCTAGTTGACGATAGTCGGACGGGGGTAAATAGGAAGTTAGAGTTATGGAGACAAACCTTGGAATCGGAAGGGTTTAGGCTTAGTAGAACTAAAACCGAGTACATGATGTGCGGTTTCAGTACTACTAGCTGTGAGGAGGAGGAGGTTAGCCTTGATGGCCAGGTGGTACCTCGGAAGGACACCTTTCGGTATTTGGGGTCAATGTTGCAGGAGGATGGGGGTATTGATGAAGATGTGAACCATCGAATCAAAGCCGGATAGATGAAGTGGCGCCAAGCTTCTGGCATTCTCTGTGACAAGAGAGTGCCACAAAAGCTAAAAGGCAAGTTCTACAGGACAGCGGTTCGACCCGCAATGTTGTATGGCGCGGAGTGTTGGCCGACTAAAAGGCGACATGTTCAACAGTTAGGTGTGGCGGAGATGCGTATGTTGAGATGGATGTGTGGCCACACGAGGAAGGATCGAGTCCGGAATGATGATATACGAGATAGAGTTGGGGTAGCACCAATTGAGGAGAAGCTTGTCCAACATCGTTTGAGATGGTTTGGGCATATTCAGCGCAGGCCTCCAGAAGCTCCAGTGCATAGCGGACGGCTAAAGCGTGCGGAGAATGTCAAGAGAAGGCGGGGTCGACCGATTTTGACATGGGAGGAGTCCGTTAAGAGAGACCTGAAGGATTGGAGTAACGACAAAGAGCTAGCTATGGACAGGGGTGCGTGGAAGCTTGCTATCCATGTGCCTGAGCCATGAGTTGGTTGCGAGATCTTATGGGTTTCACCTCTAGCCTACCCCAACTTGTTTGGGACTAAAGGCTTTGTTGTTGTTGTTATTGATTCTGACTTGACTGGTAGTTGTGAACTAGTACTGATGTATGTGGTGAATGTGAACCTGGATGTGATGTACTCCCTCTGTTCCTAAATATAGGACGTTTTGGTAACGGAGGGAGTATGTGTGGATGTTTCTGGTAGTTGTACATGTTGTGATGCATTTTGTATTTATATATATGAATTGTGTGAGATGTGGGATCAAAATTACAGGGGAGGTTCTGCCCAATTTCCATTTTTTGGAATTAAAATCTGAGGGATTGAAAGCTGTTTGATGAGCAGATTATGAGGTTTCAATTGGTCATTTAACCATGACCAAATATGTAACATTAAAATGAAGTATTCTGTAACGGTGGTATAGAAACCAAGAGACCAATCTAACTACCCTTGGATAAAGAGTCAAAACAAGAGCAGAATCGCAACAGTAGTGACAATGCCCAGATTGGCAGGCAAAATGAAGAATTAGTTTCAAACATGAAAAGGTGTAAAAGAGCAACATCATCAAAACACAGATCAACCAGATATTTAATCTAGGTATTAGAAGAGGCCTTACCACAAGATAGCCAAACGCAAAACCAGTTCCAATAATTAGCAGATGTGGTTGATTTCTCATTATATCTGAAGGAGATAGATAGGACCTGCACATTGAAGTAACATCCATCAGTAATGACGTAACAGATTTTTTTTCTACGTTATTGCTCTTTTTTTAAAAGAGTAGATATATACAATAGAACTCAGAAGGGTCAAGAGGATACCACACGAGAGTTCCAGCCATGAGTACAACGAAAGGGAAGAGCTGGTAAAAATGAAGAAGGGTGGAAAGTCACATGGAGAAAAGTTTTATGCAATACGACAACAAATCTAGACCTTACCATTGCTAGTGCCAGCACCATACTTCCTTTTCTTGCTTCGACGACTTTGTAAACATTGTGAGTGCTGTAGGTAGGTTACAACACTAGCTTAGTGCAGCTTGATTAACACTTGAATGTTTGATCAGTTCTAAATTAAACAAATGTGGTGCCTTTCCAACTCAAAGGCTCAGAGATCTGCCTCGCTAGCACCCCAAACCAATACAAGAGGATAAACAAGATAAATAAACATAAAAAAGAATAAGAGGGTAATTCAGATCCTCGACACTGGGATTATTTGAACTGGAGTATTAGAGCTATGTAGTACAATAAGAGGTGTTTCAGATCTATTGAGCAAGCAAAAAACACAGATCAGATAGAACGAGAATCGAAACAGAAAATACTACGCAAAATGACAAACAGAACTTACTTAGATCCAATTGTCGGAATTACAGCAAAAGCAATCATTAGAAACAGCACAATGCCATAGAGCGAGATTTCTGGAAAAGAAGCAATGGAAAATAGACTTCAGCATAGGGAATGCCAGCATTTGTCACTATCCGAGTTCATTTTACAGTTTTCACACAGTATTAACAGCACACGGTTTCATCGGCAACAGATGAAACAGTCAGGCTTCATGTTAAGAAAATTATTAACATATGGTTTTAATACAAAAGCAAAATTAGAACCATAAGCTTGGTGGTCTACATACCAGGAACAAGAGGCACCCAATTAAGGAGGGGCACTGATTTTCGGAAATCCTGTGCCCACCATTCAGCTCCTATGGAAGGAAAGTGAAAGGAAAGATGTGCAGTTAATATCAGTAAACTATATGGTTGGATACGAACGACGTATACATGACGGATACATATGTACGGTATATTAGCAGGAGAAAACTACGAAGATTGACAAGCTCGACATGATTTGATTCTGTGAAGGTTGATAAAAGTTAAGTCAAATAGTACCTGTGAAAAAGGTGACGATATGGCACACATAGATCAGCATAAGGCCTTCAGTCGGCCCATTGACTATAGGAAGAACAAGTGTATTTGTAAAATAGCTACACAGAGAGCAATTATGTGTGAGATGGAAATATGATACCACTCAAAAGTAACACAACAAACGTCTGCGGAGGTATCACCGACACAGATATAGGAATAACCATAAATATTACAAGGCATCAATAGTAAGAAGGTTTCAAACTCAAAAATAGTAGTGCTTCTATGCTCTTGTGGAAACTAAATTGCGGGAATCTTAATAAGGTTCCAACATGCTTCCTACTTGGCACCTTCTATGAGAACATTAAAACACTTCCAACTTAACAAACCACATGAAAAGAGCTGGTACAAGTAAGGCATATGAAGATTCACAAACCATTTGAAAAAATAAAAGATGGCACAAGCACTGCAAGACATGTTCATCATTTAAAAATTATAAAGCATCCAAAGGGACATGGAATCATTATACTTCATAAGGGCGACATTATCCAAGCAAAAGTACAACCAGTTTGGTGATAGGTGTAGAAGAGTATAGAGCAATACTTGCTCCTAAGATAGTTTGATGCCGTAACATAGAAGTGAAAGAACAAATTAACTCACTGTTCCCAGGTTGCGAAGTAGAAGGGGACAGCTGAAATGACCCAAAACCAGAAGGTAGCATTTCCACACATAGCTGTGCTCCCAAAAGCCAGGGACTCAAACTAATAGATAGACTAATCAGTTCACAACAATTTAGTATCTATGCATATGTACGAAACAAAGTGATGAATATCCTTACAGCACATGCAAGCGCGTCACATCCTGTTCAGGACAAAAGCTTGTCAGTGTCACATGCATGCTTTCCCAAAACTGAGTTCAGCAAGCCGAATTTGGAATGTGGATTACCGTGATCAAAAAGTTCGCCTAAAGGACTTGATGAGTTGGTACGTCTTGCTTGTTTACCATCCACAGCATCAAAAGTCTGCATCCATATTTCAACATGTATATTACAATTCTAAACTGGCAGTGACTGGAAATTACACATGGTAGAACCGTAAGAAAATCTAGAGATTTAGAGACTAATAGGACAAGGGGCCACACATTGAAGACATTTAGGAACCTTAGCATGCATAAAATTAATAGCAAGCCCTTCGTGCATGGGTCATAAATGCTTGAACAATATTGCCAGAACTGCAGATTAATATCACCCTTATCTGTTCTATAGAAAACGTGGCAGTTGTGTTATGCTGGAAAGGGAGAATAAGATGGTACAGTATTGCATGGTTGGGTGCCCTGTTCAACAATTCATTCGATTAACCAGTTAACTTGCCGATTAATCGCTACTCGTTGGGTCACCGAGTAGCTGATAAACTGATAAACCGGCCGATTAATTGATTAAATGGCCGATTAACTTGCCGATTAGCCTATTAATAATCCCCTACTCGCTAGCAACTGAGTAGCTACCAGTTAACGATTTCCTCAACAATGGTTGGGTGAGCATATAAAGTTGGATACCTGGTAAAGGAAGAGAAGGATTCCGTGCGCAAGATGAACCCATCTAGGGGGCGCTGTATCAAGATGAGGTGAATACAACTGCAGCAAAATGACAGTGACAAGTTAAAAGCTTGCTAGAGTATTACTGCAGCGGCAATTAACAAGACGCAAAATCTTCATATTTGCGTGCTCTAGATTACTTACAAAGCCAAGCAATGCCGATGTCAGCAGAAACATGAAACCTGTCAGCGTGATCTGGAAATAAAAGGCAATGTTTTATCAGGCCTTCAAACAAAATAGCATCGCTTGCGACAACAGCAGCATGTGCAGAACTCTCACCATGTTGGGTCTGCGGATGATTTCGACACAGAGACAAAAGAAAGAAGGTTAGTCTACAGTCCACATATTTGAACAAACAATACAAGATGAATGAAAAAGCCGAAATTACTTCCATTAAGTAACTATAAGATACTATAATTTACCGCTGCTAAACCTTCATTATAATAAGTATATAAACAAGCATGATGTGTCTTAGATTCACAAATCACAACGAACCCACCACAGCAAAATCCTTCATTAAAAATCATGTGTTTGGAATGTGTCACTCTGACCCTACATGAATATAAAATGACTACATTGAAGTTTCGAATCACCGGCTTTAGAGAAACTAAAGAACATCGCGCTAGCAGGTGTACGAAGGCGAGTAGCTAATCCGGTATTAATTATACAACGGAATATGTGCAAAGCGAGCTTTACAGCGCCTCATTAGCAACTCCACTACCACTAAGCAAAAGCCAGGGCTCGTCACTGAAGACTGCTTTAGCGTTGTCTGCACCAGGTGCCTGCAAGATGCTCCCCAGGCTAAAGACGGTTCCTCGCTAAAACAAAGCGCGCATTCCAAATCACACACACAAACACGGGGGCATAGCTCGTGTCTCGGCCTGACGGATCAACGCAGAGTGCCAGAACGCTACCATCATCCGCGCTAAAGCAACATGGAAACAGGACGCGGGGCTATTTCACGAGCACCGGCGCATTACTCGCGCATTGAGCTTGATACGGAACGGATCAAGCGGGCGGGCGCGCGCGCACGGGGAGCGCTCGTGGAGGACAGCATACGGAGCGGGGAGCGGACCAGGGGGGGAGGGAGGGGGAGGGGAGGGGAGGGCGCTTACGGGAACCAGAGCGGGAAGACGTTGACGAATCGCGACCAGAAGGGCTGGAGGATGTACTTGGCGACGATGGAGTGGTCGACGCCGCTGTACTTGTACTTGCGCAGCGTCGCCACGCCGTGGCTCCCGACGTACCCCATCTCGCCCCAAGCCCGAATCCCCGGCCGGCGGAGGGAGGGAGGGAGCGAATAGGGGGGAGGAGGAGGCGGCCGCGGGCGCGCGCGCGTGGGCGAATGGGGGCGGCGCGACGGGTGGAGGAATTTATGCGGGGATCTGTCCCGTTGTGGCTGGCAATGGTGGTGGCCGCCGGTTGGGTGAGTGGTGGTGATATGAGGCGGAGGGAGGAGGAGGGAAGAGAGAGGGAAGGCCTGGCCGTTTCACGATTCGCCCCCCTGCAGGGCATAGTTTTATGAATACTAGCAAGATGCTCATACGTTGCACGGAACATCAAGATGTATTTGTATGAAAAGTTTATCTTGTGAGAGAAAAGGATGAACGAGGGAATGCCTTATTTGTAAATGCGAAAAGGGGTGTGGGTATCTTTTTGCAAAATTGCCATAGTTTCCTTCCTGTTCGTCGGATATAAATCGGATGGCCTATATTGAAGGATGGCAGGAACACCATCATCACCAACTCTGTTTTTTTATAAGAGTATGGATATAAGCACCCCTACCGCCGTCTAGGTCAACACACAACTGGGAGGAGCCATCTGTGGCTCATATTGCTTCCCTTTTCTTTGACAATATGGTGACATAAATTATTGCGTGCGGGCGATGTGGTAACGTACATTTATGCAATGACGAGTGGTCGACCCAAAAACAGATTGACAAGGGGCCTTCATAAACGTTGTTATCACGAACTTGGATTACGAGGAACATGCATGGATAAATGTATAAAATGGTTAGCTAAGGGAACATTTTGTCCCGTGCACTCCCTAAGCTATGTGTAAGTATATACCCCTTACAACGATTATAGCCGAATGCATCGAAAGGACGCGGAAAAACTATCTCTTAGCATAAAAAATTCAAGTGAAAAGCCACATGCAACTTTGTTACTTTTCGGTTTGCGTCCTCGTGCCTGACCATTCTCGTTCAATTTGGCGTTTTCTGTCAGGCAGTTTATTCTTATTTCCTCGTTTAGCATTGTTGGTATGTTGTGGATTCGGTGCTTCACGAAGCAAATAGAAATTCCTTTTGCGGCTTGCCTCTTGCCGACAAAACGACAAATTAGGTCATAATGAGCAAAGAAAGCGTCGTGAATATAATCCTTAAAGCTTGTCGACCGGTACAAGCACAAGCTTAATGAAAAGGGATATGCGTGCCTCCACATAACAAACACTCACACAAGTGACACAGAGTAGTATTTACATGAAACGTTTCTATCAACATTAAAAGTAGGGAACTGGAGATGTGACCACACGCATACGTGTCGTATGGTCTTCGTATCCTGTTGTTGTACAACATAGGCTTGATTTCATGAATTGCAAAAATGTGGAGGGGAGGATGGCATGAAAAAACCTCTCACAATCATGATATTATGACTAGATATCTTTTTATTAGGTTATTAGATGATGTCGCCATACAAGTAACAATCACCTGTTCTCCTATCGTTGGAAACCGCTTTGGTCATAAGTCGTAATGGCACATGAGCATTGTCACATGCCTCTCTTAAATCTGGTTCATTTTTTAACTCAATAGAAGGACATGAAAAAAAAGCTCTCAAACGTCGAAATTTAGGCAAGAGTCGAATGCAAACTCATTTGCCCGTCGGTTTGTATGCGAGCCATTGCAATCATGATTTCTAGTGGACAGAAGAATATGTCGCTCTACGTAACAGCAAATCCATCATACATCCAACAAAACTTTATGTGCAGCATTGCTATCAATACCAAAAGTATAGCAACAAAGAGACGTGACCATACATACACACTCGACGCCCATTCCTAGGTGTCGGACGGTACAACCTAGGGCCGATTTCACGAATTGCGAAAAGGTGGAGGGGCAGGCCGGCAAAGACCACGACAGAATTTCCCGTGTCCCTGTCTTCGTGTCCTGTGCGTTTACCGTCCGTCAACGTCGAGCACGTGAGAGAAAATCCAGCCCAACAACAAGCCCACGAAGCCCATGAAATCTTCTTACATTGGGCTGAGATCCGGGCTCCCGCGTGCCAAAGCCCACCCGGCACCCCACAGTCGTATTCTCATCCCCATTCCTCGCCGCTCTCCCGCGCCTCCGCCGCCGCCGCCAAGGATGGGGAGGGTGCCGGCGCAAGCCATGCGCGCCGCCAAGGTCCCCCGCCACGCCCTCGTCCCGAAGCCCTCCGCGGCGTCCACCCCGCCGCCCCCTCCCCCGCCACCACAGGGGCCTCGTCCCGCCGACGGTAAACCTCCCCACGGCAAGCCGCCCCGGAGAACCCCCAGGGGCCCCTCCGAGCACGCGGGGGCCCTGGCCCTGCCGGACCGGCCAGCGCCGCCGGCCGAGAAGAGGCCCATCACCACGCCCGCGGAGCTCTCGGCGGCCATCCGCGCCGCGGTGGACGCCGACGTGGACGCGGCCGCCTCGCTCGCGCTCAAGGCCGCGCCCACCATCCCGCTCCCTGCGCAGTCGCTCGCCCTCATCCTCCGCCGCCTCGCCGCGCATCGCTCCGTCGCCGCGGCGCGGGACCTCCTCGCGGAGCTCCCGTACTCCGCCGACAACCCCGCGCCGCGCCCGGCGCTGCTGGCCCTCGCTGACGCCTGCTGCCGCCGCGGCGACCCGCGCGAGATCGGGCAGCTCCTCCCGGTGCTCGCCGACCACGGCGTCCGCGCCGACGCCCACGTCTACAACGCCCTCATGAAGGGGCACTGCGCCGACTCCGACACCGCGGGGCTCCTTGGCGTGCTCCGCCGGATGAAGGACGACGGCGTGGACCCCGACCTCGTCACCTACAACACCCTCGTCTACGGCCTCGCGCGCGCCGGGCTCGTCGCCAAGGCCAGGACCTACCTGGACGCCATGGCTGCCCAGGGCCTCTTCCCGGACGTCATCACCTACACCTCGCTCATGAACGGGATGTGCGTCAAGGGCGACGCCCTTGGCGCGCTCAAGCTGCTTGAGGAAATGCAGGCCAATGGGTGCGAGCCCAATGACCGGACGTACAACACGCTGCTCATGGGGCTCTGCAGGAACAGGAAGCTGGACAAGGCCTTCGAGGTGTACAAGTCCATTGTAGGGGCTGGGATGAAGCTCGAGCCGCCGGCGTACGCGACGTTCATCAGGGCATTGTGTCGGGCGGGGAGGGTTCCAGATGCATATGAGGTTTTTGATTACGGGATCGAGAGCAAGAGCTTTGCACAGGCGACCGCGTACAGTGAGCTCGAGAGCTCGCTCAAGTGGCTCCGCAAGATGAAGGAGTAGGATGAAGGCGCGAGGAAGGCTAATAAGGCACCTGATTCAGTGAGTTGCATTGCCTGGCTTGTTTTGATGCAGTAGATTAAGCAAAAACATTTGGAACTACTACTGTGTTTGTATGGAGTGATACTGTCTGTTCAATCAATCAGAATGTAAGATGAAATTTCCGAAAACGTGAATATGTCAAGGCATCTTACTCGTGTGTCAAACTTTGGTAGCATGATGTATTCACAATATACGTGAGAAAATGCTTATAATCTGTTTGTTCAACTAGATGAATTAGCTTGTACTCCCTCCATTCCAAAATATAGTGCGCCCGCGCTTCCCGAGGTCCAACTTTGACCATAAAT
Organism: Triticum aestivum; assembly: GCF_018294505.1. Classification (NCBI taxonomy): domain Eukaryota; kingdom Viridiplantae; phylum Streptophyta; class Magnoliopsida; order Poales; family Poaceae; genus Triticum; species Triticum aestivum. The sequence goes on from NC_057809.1 coordinate 42,321,582, forward strand.
TTAACCAACGAGACCAACTGCGGCGAGAGAAAAAATTATATAATTGAAAACTTCTTTCGAATACGAATTCATTATATAATTTTTGCTCCCGCCGCAATTGGTCTTGGTAGTTAAATTCACGGTCAAAGTTGAAGCACGAGGATAGAGGAAGCACTACATTGTGGAATGGAGGGAGTATACTGGATGTACATGGAGCATAATGTTGGTAGCCTGTAGAGACGGGTTTCTTCTAAGTGCTGATATAGAAACTGATTTTTAATCTCCCAATGAGCATGCCCAATGGTGTATTTCTAGGTACAAAACTGAATATGATTCTCCTGCAAATTTACAAGAGTTGGACTGGTGGAGTCTCTACCTGATTGATTGATATCCAGGGTTTCTTGCCTTCCCCTCCTAACAATATAGATGTGGTTACTTCCACCATGACTTTAACTATGAATGATCTTGTCAGAAAGACCCCTAAGAAACAATCATCCCGGTAGAATTTATTTTGTCTAGTTCCCTTTTGGCTATTTTCATGATTAGCTGAAATGGTATTACTAGCATCTTTCCATCCCATTGGTTAAAAGTTGAAAATAATACAGTGTTTCTTGTAATTTCCGAAAACGTGAATATGCACTGTGTCAAACTTTGGTAGCATGATGTAGTGCCATTCACAACATATGTGAGAAATTGCTTATAATCTGTCTGTTGAACTGGTTAAATTAGCTTGTATATTGAATGTACATGGAGCCTAATGTTGGTAGCCTAGAGACAGGTTTCTTTTAAGTGCTGATAAAGAAACAAACTGATTTTTAATCTCCCAAACAACATTTCCAATGGTATATTCCTAGGTACAAAACTGAATATGATTCTCCTGCACCTTCAGCAAATGTTCCAAGAGTTCGACTGCTGGAGTTAGTGTAGGATCCAGTGTTTCTTGCATTCACAACATATGTGGTTACTTCCACCATGACACTAACTATATTCTTCTCGGAAAGACCCCTAAGGCAGAGGTAGATTTTCTTTTATCTAGTTTCCCTTTTAGCTATTTTCATGATGACCTGAAATAGTACCAGCATCTTTCCATCCATTGGTTAAAAGTTGAAAACAATACAAATGTTTGTTGTAATTTAGAACCATGAAGTTGCTCTCGCACAGAGCTTAGCGCCTCTGCAACTACCTGCAGCTTTAGTTGTTCGCAGCACGACTGTTAGTTTTCTGCTAATAAGCGCGACCACACTATCTGTAGATGTAAATTGTAAGGCAACGGGAGAAGCGTGTTTTTGTGGAGCAAGTTCAAGCGCATCTTGAAGAAACAGTGACACATTCATCCTGCAGTGAGATGTTGCTTACCTATGACAACAAACCATGTGAACCATCCTTCCTTCTCCATGGTGCGTGAGTTCGACAGCTGGAACAAGTAGAATCGGTTAGAATTCTTTGCCAATCTCAAACATTTAGCTAATTCAGTTATTTTGTTTCCACTATCTGCAGATAACCATCACCATTATACAGAAGATCATGGTTTTAACCCTTGGGACGGGTGAGGAGTTGCGATGCGGCACAATATCGCTTTCGCAACATCGGACTGGAAGGGTTTTCATCATGAAACAGGAAAGAAGAACACACTGGACTGCTTTTGACCCCAGGAGGATCAGATTTGCTGTACCTATGTGAATGGACCAACCGGGATCTTGATTCCGGAAGCGGCTCGGGGAGAGGTGGAGGGTTGCTGCCTGTTTACGGAGTTGAGCAGAGGATTCGTGGAAACAGAGCCACTGTGTTGCATAAAATCGTTCATTTTTTGGGTGTGTGACAGATTTTGGTGGACTGGGAATCGGATTTCTCATGCTGACGGTCGTTTTTTTTAAACTGCTGACGGTCTGCTTGTTGGTTGATAGGCTCTGCGCTTTGAGCTTTGGCTTGCCAAATCGCCTGCAGACACAAGACTGGAATCCATGCCAGCTAACTATAGCTATCTGAACCTTAGTAAACACACAAGATATGATTAACCAACAAACTTTTCCTTTCTCAAGTCTTATATTTACCCATATGAAATAGGGTTTGTTTTTTTTTGTTTCGGCCTGTATTCGTTTGTTCCTTGTTTGTTGGTCTTTTTTTTCCCAACCCACCCAGCCCCAACTACCGAGCCTCCTGGGCCTTGCTATTTTTTGCCTGTTTGTTTGTTAGACACAAAAAGGACTGGGCTTTGTTTGGCAGCATATAACAGTTGCAACTTTGTTTAATTTGTTTCTTGCTCACTCCATGAATCAACAATTGATGCAACCTTGAACGATTTCTGCAGGCAGCCCTCTTCAACTGACATGATTAAAGGTCCGTGCATTCCCTTTTTACCAGAGCATCCACCACACAAACATGTCCAGCTAAACAGCTGAATACAAAATATTCAGCAAAAATATCATACAACAAATAGACTCCAGCGCCATCAACTGAAGATTGGCTCTTCTCAGTAGGCCGCTTCTTTAACAACATCAGTTCAGCAGGTCAGACTAAACACCTGCTCAAATTGCATAAACTCCAGAATCACATCAGGCAAAAAAGCATCAGTCCAGTTCAGCTAGTGTAGTTGATGGCTTCTGGAGTTTATGCCTGGAGGCTGGACTTATGTGGATACAGACTGCACATCTTAAACTGAAAACAATTCATGTGCAGATTCAGAACATAACTAGTCGCCTCCTGTCATCCCACTCGCCTACGTGCTACCCACACAACTAGTCCACCGGCTTAGAACACAAACAGGACACACACCGCCAGGACTAATTCGAGTTGGACGGCCACAATTTTGAGTAAGAATTCTACAATGTGAACGAACAAAAACAAGCAGGTTTCAGGGAGGGAGGGAGAGGGGTGCTGCTCACTGGCTTTTGCTGCGCCTCGGCTGCGGCGCACGGTGGGCCGATGGGGATGCCGCAGGTCATGTCGGCGGCGCAGAGCTCGCGGGCAGAGCCGCCCGACGGTGCCTTGTCGGCGACGCAGAGGACATCGACGGCGTTCATGCTGCGTGCCTCGCCGTCCGCGCAGCTCTCGTCCGCCGTGTCCGTGGCGAGTGCTTCCTCCGTCGCGCGGGGGTGCGCTGCGGGGGGCTCGTCGGCGGCGAGCTCGGTCGCCAACGCCTTGGAGCTAGTCGCCCCCGTCTCTTCCTCCTCTCCTCTGCTCCACCGATTCAAACAGTGCCACACGAGAAAAAAGGACAACATAAATGTGTCGGTGTGGATAATTATGGGAGACCGTTGGTGCTTTGGGGTTGTAAAAAAAAACCTACAAAAAGTTAAAAAGTGCTTCCAATACAACATTGAGGCTTGCCTTCCCTAGTAGGAAAAAAACCACTTGTTTGTGGTTTTGACTAGCAAGTAGGTGGCGAACAAAAGCTTCAAAAGATATGAGATAAAAAAAAGGCCAAAAAAGGGGCATTGAAAAAACTAGTGAAACAATTTATGGGTGGCCAAATTTAATATTTACACAATATTTTGTGGAGTATAACATGTCTTATGACCAATCCAATAAAAATCTAAAAAGATTAGAAAATGTGTTGAATAAAGTGAACATCGTATTTGAACTCATAAAAACTAATTCAAAAAAACAAAAATAATAATAATCAAAAAAATTAAATGTCAAAATTATTTATAGTATAGTGTTGTGGCCATTGGGGAAACACAAGGTTTGCGGGGCCCAGATGGTCGCGCTAGTTTTACGATCCCCCAAAGAAAATTTTCATCACAAAGGTCAAAAAAATAGTGGTATCATAAACTTAGTAATTAAAAAATGTGAAGTTTATTTCAAACATAGTGTTGTTGTGACTGACACAATACAAAATTTGCATTGTGCATATGGTGCAATTATAACTGGCCAAAAATTGAGGCTTGCCTCCCCATTAGCAAAAAACCCAATAGTTTGTGGTTTGAATTAGCAAGTAGGTGACGAGAAAAAAATTCAAGAAGATATGAGATAAAAAAAACCAAAAAATGGAGACCTCTAACAAACTAGTGCAACTGGGGCGAATACAAAAAAACTACAAACAAAAAGACCCTCCTAGTTGCGGGTCGAGAGCTTGATTGCAACTAACATGAAACACAAAAAGAAACAAAACAAGCAAACACCATCCCACCGCCCCCTGAGTTATGAGTTGGAAGTTGAGTTGCAACTAGGGCAACTACAAAAAACATACACACGCTCGAGTTTCGACTCGGCGGAGAAGTTGCAACTAGGGTGAATACAACTGAGGCGACGGTGGACTTGCAACTGAGGCGAATACAAAACTCCACCCCCGAGTTGCGAGTCGGGGGTGGAGTTGCAACTAGGATTAACACAAAACCCTCTCCAGTTGCGAGTCGACCGTGGAACAACTGGGGCAAATACAAAATCTAGCCCCACTCCAGTTGCGAGTCGACTCTGGACTTGCAACTAGGGCAAATACAAAAACTACATCCCTCGAGTTGCAAGTCGGGGTGGAGATGCAACTAGGGGTGAACACAAAACCCTCACCAGTTGTGAGTCGACGGTGGACTTGCAACTGCGGCGAATACAAAACTACACCCCTCGAGTTGCAAATCGGGGTGGAGTTGCAACTGGGGCGAATACAAAAAAACTACAACCCTCGAGTTGCGAGTCAGGAGTGGAGTTGCAACTGGGGCAAATACAAAAAAACTACAACCCTCGAGTTGCGGAGATGTGGGTGGAGTTGCAACTGTGGCACAAAAAACAAAAAGAAAACACATGTCTGAGTTGCGAGTCGGTGGTAGACTTGCAACTCAGGCAACGAAAAAATCCCTCCTAGTTGCGGTTAAATAGCTTGATTGCAATTACAACTAATATGAAACACAAAAGAAACAAAAACAAGTGAACACCACCCCACCCCCACCCCCCTGAGTTGCGAGTCGACGGCGGAGTTGCAACTAGGGTGAACACAAAAACCTCTCTAGTTTGTGAGTCGACGGTGGACTTGCAACTGGGGCAAATACAAAAACTACCCCCGCTCCGGTTGCAAGTCGGCGGTGGAGTTGCAACTGGGGCGAATACAAACAAAACTACAACCCTCGAGTTGCGAGTCGGGGTGGAGTTGCAACTGTGGCATGAAAAACAAAAACACCCACGGCCTCGAGTTGTGACTCGATGTTGGACTTGCAACTTGGGTGACGGATACCCCTCTAGTTGCGGGTGAAGAGCCTGATTGCAACTCCCATGAATCAAAAACCACTCGAGTTGCAAAAGCGATGGTGGACTTGCAACTGGGAGAATACGAAAGTCTCGAGTTGCGAGTCGATGATGGACTTGCAACTGGGGTGAATACAAAACCTTTTTGAGTTGCGAGTCGGCGATGGAGTTGCAATTGGGGCGAATACAAAAAACTACAACACTCAAGTTGCAAGTCAGGGGTGGAGTTGCAACTGAGGCATGAAAAACAAAAACAAAAACAACCACTCCCCCCTTGAGTTGCAACTTGAGGCTTGACTTGCAACTAGGGAAACTACAAAACTACACCCGCTCGAGTTGCGACTCAGGCATGGAGTTGCAACTAGGGTGAACACAAAACCCTCTCTAGTTGCGAGTCGACGATGGACTTGCAACTGGGGTGAATACAAAAACTACCACCGCTCTAGTTGCGAGTCGACGGTGGACTTGCAACTAGGGCGAATACAAAACTACACCCCTCGATTTGCGACTCAGGGGTGGAATTGCAACTATGGCGTGAAAAAAGAAAAACACACACCTACCCTCCTAGTTGTGAGTTAATGGTCAACTTGCAACTAGGGAGAATACAAAAGAACTACACCCCCTTGAGTTGCGAGTCGGGGGTGGAGTTGCAACTGTGGCACCAAAACCAAAAAAACAAAAACACTACCAGCTCAAGTTGCGACTCGGGCGTGGAGTTGCAACTAGGGTGAACACAAAACCACTTGAGTTGCAAGTCGACGGTGGACTTGCAACTAGGGCGAATACAAAAAACCTTAAATTGCGAGTCGATGATGGACTTGCAATTGGGGTGAATACAGAACCTCCTGAGTCGCGAGTCGCCGGTGGAGTGGCGAGTCGGGGTTGGAGTTGTGACTGTGGCATGAAAAAAAACACCCCCCGTCCCCTGAGTTGCGAGTCGATGTTGGACTTGCAATTGGGGCGACAGATACTCCCCTAGTTGCGGGTCAAGGGTGCCCAGTTGCAAACAAAATGGAGCAAACATGACAAACATGACAAAACACACAAAAAAAGTGTTTGCAGAGCAACGGGCATTTTGTGACAGCCACAAACTCCAAATTCAGGAAATTTGGAGACATATTATAACAGGAATAAGAAACATATTTGATCTTGTGCACATGTCCATAATTTGGAGTACATTTCATTTCAGCTGAGAACAGAATTCATCTTGTGCCAAATTTTCTTTCTTTAATTTGTCAATCAATAATAAAATAAAAAACACAAGCTAGCACAGAGCAGGATAAACATCAGAAGCGAAGTAAGCAAACTGAAGCAGCACAACCAGAAAAATATCATAGGGATATATGAACAGAGCAAAAAGTAGTTTCATGTACAGGGATAAGCATCTTCAGACAAGCAAGCAAACAGAAAACACTACTCCTACAGAGAGGAGTACTCTGAATATGTAACAGCACGTTTCAGCTACAAGCATAAACATACTGTACCATAGCTACACTTAGAATCAGAATCAATGTAAAAATGTGGTACAGGACGCATACACTTGGGCATCTCGGCAAATGAAAAAATGCAGAGATAAGACAACTTAAATCACAGAAATATAAATTCTGCTTCTTAGAAATGGAAATTGCAGACAACTTAAATCACAGGAATCCACACATGGAAATTGCAGAAATGTAAGGCTGAATGTTCTCTTTTTTTTAGTTTTTCTTGGAATCTCTGAAGCAGATCACACAATGGGACAAACTAAACATCCTAATCTAATCATCTCCTAGGACCCCACTGATGAGATAAACATACTCCTAAACTAATCAATTCATAACTTAATCAAAAGACGTGGGGGCTCGATATACCTGGACCAACAAACAGCTTACGCCGGTGCGTTCGGTCTTGGACAGGGTTTTTATGTCCTCGGAGTGGGAGGTGATGTTCCCCCTGTGCTCTCTACACGCAGAAACTAGGATCGGGTCGGACCACGTCCCCCTCATCCTTTCCTCGGGGGAGGAAAGGCTTAAACGCAGCCCGCGTTTCTTCTTCGAAACAGCATGGCTGGAGTCTCCGGACTTCGAGCAAACCTTCCTTTCGAAGTGGGCGAATTGCGTCGCTCGCATCGGGCGCGTACGCGGCCCCATGGAGTTCTGGATTGCCGCAGGGGTGGGTATGCGAGCGGCTCTCAAAGGGTGGGGAGCTAATCAGGGTTGTGCGGATAAGCTGTTAAGGGTGCGCCTGACCGAGGAGCTAGCCCATCTAGACGCAGCGGCAGATCTGCACATCTTTTCCGCGCAGGACTGGGCCCAGCGCTACGCGCTTGAGGCCCAAGTCGAATCCCTCCTCAGGGCCGAGGAAGAGTAATGGCGTAGGCGCGGTGGAATAAAGTGGACGCTCAAGGGCGACACGAACACAAAATACTTCCACGCATACGCAAATGGCCGACGCCGTAAGTGCGCTATCCTTCGTCTTCAATCGGAGCAGGGGCTCATACTGCGGCAACAGGATATCGTCCGGCACATCTACGAGTTCTACATCCAACTCATGGGTTCCAGGGAGGAATCCAGGGCTCGTCTGAGGGAGGATGTGTGGGACCCTGCGTTGCGGGTCACGGACGAGGAAAACGAGAACCTGAGCTTAGCCTTCCTCCCTGAGGAGATTGACAAGGCGACGCTGGGTATGAAATCTGACACTGCTCCGGGGCCGGATGGGTGGCCGGTGGCGATGTTCAAGCGGTTTTGGCAAGTGCTCAAAAACCCCATTTTTGACGTGTGCAACGGTTTTATGCGCGGTACGGTAGACATTTCCCGCCTGAACTTTGGGGTTCTCTCTTTGATCCCCAAGGTCCCGGGTGCGGATCACATTAGACTTTTTCGTCCTATTGCCTTAATTAACGTCCCGTTTAAAATTTGTGCTAAGGCTTGTTCTACTCGCATGTCTCCGATAGTCCACAGCATTATTAGTAGAACCCAGTCCGCGTTCATTCGGGGCCGTAACATCTTGGAGGGGCCGCTGGTTCTTCAAGAAATTATCCACTCCCTTAAGCACGCTCGACAGCCAGCGATTCTTCTCAAACTCGATTTTGAGAAGGCGTACGACCGCGTGAACTGGGAGTTCCTCCGACAGGTACTCCTGGACCGAGGTTTCTCGTCGGTTTGGGTTCACCGCATGATGCAGTTGGTCTCGGGAGGCCAAACGGCGATCGCGGTGAACGGAGAAGTAGGGAACTTCTTCCGCAACAAGCGCGGGCTGCGTCAAGGGGACCCAGCGTCGCCGTTGCTTTTTAACTTCGTGGCGGACGCTTTAGGCGCCATGCTAGACAGGGCTCGTCTAGCCAGCCACATTAGGGGTGTCGTGGACAACCTAATCCCGGGAGGAGTGTCCCACTTGCAATACGCGGATGACACTCTTCTTCTTTTCGAGCCCGACACACATAGTATCGCTTCGGTCAAAGCTATACTGTTGTGCTTCGAACTCATGTCGGGACTAAAAATTAACTTCCACAAAAGTGAGGTGGTGTCCATAGGGATGGACGCGACAGAAAGTCAACGGGTCGCCAACCTGCTTAACTGCAAACTAGGCCAGTTCCCGTTTACTTACCTCGGGCTCCCAATAGCGGCAAAGAAGTGTACAATCGCTGACTGGGAGCCCCTCTCCTCCAAGGTGGCGAATAGGGTTTGCCCGTGGAGGGGCCGTTTTATGTCTTCAGGGGCAAGACTAATCCTTACCAACACCAGCCTCTCATCTTTGCCCATGTTTGCCATGGGTCTGTTCTTGCTGGCGGACGGGGTACACTCTAAGTTTGACACACCGCGGTCCCATTTCTTTTGGGAAGGAGCGGGACCAAAACGAAAATACCATATGGTTAAATGGCAAGCCGTGTGTCATCCCAAAACCCAGGGGGGTCTTGGGATCATCAACTCCAAGTTGATGAACATCGCACTAATGTGCAAGTGGATCTGGAAAATGACTCAGGGTGAGACTGGCCTCTGGATCGACCTCCTCCGGGAAAAATATTTCCCGCGAGGGGATTTTTTTGACGCGGCTCCCAGTGGGTCTCCTTTCTGGAATTCCATTCAATCCCTTAAACCCCTCTTTGCCAGGGGCGCAAAGTTTGCGGTTAACAACGGACGCTCTACGCGTCTCTGGCTTGATCATTGGATTGGCCAGCGCCCATTATGGGCGGAGTTTCGACAACTATACTCCTTAGCGGTCGAACCCGAGCAACGGGTTGCCTCGGCTCTTAGCACCTCCCCCCCTATATTAACTTCAGACATGAGCTAATCGGGCCGGAGTTGGCAGATTGGGACCGCCTTCTGGCGCTACTTGCGGACGTCCGATTGTCGGAATCCGCGGACCTGATCTCGTGGAGACTTGCGAGCTCCGGCAAATTCTCTGTCAAATCCATGTACAGAGAGCTATGCCACGGTCAGATCCCGGCGGCGGCCACGGGGCTTTGGAAGGCAAAGATCCCGCTCAAAATTAAGGTCTTCCTTTGGCAACTTTGTCAAGATCGCCTTCCTACCTCTATTAACCTCGCTAAACGCAACGGCCCCGCCTCTGGCCCCTGTGCGCTGTGTGGGATCCCGGAAGATGCTGACCACACCTTCTTCCTTTGCTCCCTGGCTCGTTTCGCTTGGAGCACGGTCCGGGAGGCCACGGGAGTGGATTGGGATCCACGCTCCCGACCTGAGCTCGTGTCTTCCTTATCTGGGTTTCAAGGCGCGTCTCGTAAGGTCATGTGGACTTGTGCGGCGGCTATGCTATGGGCTATTTGGAATACCCGTAACAAGTTTACTATTGAGGGGGTGTTCCCCTCGCATCCCGCTGACGTTATCTTCAAATGCATCGTTTTCTTGCAGCAATGGGCATCGCTGGGAAGACAACAGGACTCTGATCTCCACCGCCAAGCTATCTGTCGTCTCCACGCCGTCTACTCCGAGGCTCGAGCTCCGTCGCTTGCTCAACTGGTTGCCGCATAGGGATGGGCAACCCCCTTTTGGTCTTAGTACCTTCCGAGCCTGCGTGCTCGCTGCTTTTGGGCCGTTCTCCGCCTTGTAACGCAACTTTGCGCTCATTTAGCGGCCTATCCTCTTAACTGTCGTGTTAGTTTATGTTGTTTTGTTCGGTGGTTGTGCTACTCTGCCTAAGTTTTGTGGGCTTTATTAATTTAAAGCCGGACGTCTCTGACGTCTATGTTCTAAAAAAAAAGACAAGCAGAGCATTCTTATCTCTATCTCTTACTACTTAAAAAGAATGCAAGGTTCCCATTTCACCTCTCTTTCGTCCAACCTTCCTTATATATGTCCCCCTTTTTCCTTCTTCTCTTTCATTTTTCTCTCCCATTTCTGATTTTTCTCCCATTGATTTTCCTTAAAATGGAATTAGTTGTCTTATGTTTTATTAACTTACCAAAGTAAAAACATATTTTCTTGGGTAAGTCATTAAATTCTTACCAAATAAGTGCTTACCAATAATATACGTCCCCCTCTTTCCTTCTTCTCTTTGATTTTTTTCTCCCATTTCTGACTTTTCTCCCATCGATTTTCCTTAAAATGGAATCAGTTGTCTTATGTTTTATTAACTTACCAAAATAAAAAAACATATTTTCTTTGTTAAGTCATTAAATTCTTACCAAATAAGTGCTTACCAATAAGACGATAGGTAAATTGTGGCGATTGCATACAAATACTTGCTAAGATTTTTAGCGCATTAATATAATTATAGACGTGCCGTAACAGACTAATCTATTAAAATATTTATACTCATGTTGCAATGCACGGGCAATTATCTAGTAGATTCAAAAAAATTGATGAACCATACACCACATTTCGGAAGATTGGAGGGGATGAAAGAACCATAGATCTACGGACAAACAAATAAGAAACAAAATGAAAATGTACAGCTGCTAACGGACCCTACCCACAATTCGGGACATTGAGGAGCGAACCCCCAGACATGTGCTGCTAAAATCAGTGAGCAAGGAATAAAAAACAACAACGACACCACATAAAAAAGGAACAAGGAAGAAGAAATAGCAAACTACCTACAATGCGTCTCCCTCTCCTTCACCCTCCAGAAATCCCCTGCGCCTCGAGCACATATAGCGTGGGGGAAAACTGAACGCCGCTCCCTCGTCTTCGTTTCATGAAAACAGCCCACCAGCCCAACAAAAAAGCAAAGCGGCCTGTGAAAAACAAACAAAACCAACACAGCACGCTCGAGTTGGCTGCGCGCACAGACGAATGACGAGGACGCGAGTGAAAACGCACTACAACGATAGAAAAACAACTAGCGCGAATCTTGAAGATAGAACGAGATCTAATGGCTATGAACTTAGATGTGAGATAACTATTTCACATTTAGATGTGAAATAGCAAATCTGTATGAAATATTCAGATTGTGTGTTGTTATTAGCCAGTGGCGACGTCTTGTGCCATCTCATAGGTACAGATGCACTAGAAGGCAAAGGGGAGATTCTGCCTAGCTAGCACAGTACAACGCTCTTCCACTGTCCGCCTCGTATCCAGACCAGGCGCTGCGGCTAGCATCAAGGGCAGGCCTGCGCCTTGACTTGCACGTCTTTGCCGTATCCAGACCAGGCGCTGCGGCTAGCATCGAGGGCAGGCCTGCGCCTTGACCTCCACATCTTTGCCGTATCCAGACCAGGCGCTGCGGCTAGCATCGAGGGCAGGCCTGCGCCTTTACCTGCATATCTTTGCCGTATCCAGAACAGGCGCTGCGGCTAGCATCGAGGGTAGGCCTGCGCCTTGACCTGCACATCTTTACCGTATCCAGACCAGGCGTTGTGGCTAGCATCGAGGGCATGCCTGCGCCTTGACCTGCACATCTTTGCCGTATCTAGACCAGGCACTGCGACTAACATCGAGGGCAGGCCTGCGCCTTGACCTGCACATCTTTGTCGTATCCAGACCAGGCGCTGCGGCTAGCATCGAGGGCAGGCCTGCGCCTTGACCTGCACATCTTTGCCGGCAGACGGGGCATGCCGGCTCGTTCGGCAGTTGGTCGGTGCAGCTCTGAACATGAGCTTGGAGCAGCTAGGAGAAAAAAACATAGGGCTGAATGATGACGCACAAGTATTGGGGATCTATCATAGTCCTTTTGATAAGTAAGAGTGTCGAACCCAACGAGGAGCAGAAGGAAATGATAAGCGGTTTTCAGCAAGGTATTCTCTGCAAGTACTGAAATAAGTGGTAGCAGATAGTTTTGTGATGAGATAATTTGTAACGAGCAACAAGTAACAAAAGTAAATAAAGTGCAGCAAGGTGGTTTAATCCTTTTTGTAGCAAAGGACAAGCCTGGACAAACTCTTATATAAGGAAAAGCGCTCCCGAGGACACATGTGAATATCGTCAAGCTAGTTTTCATCACGTTCATATGATTCGCGTTCGATACTTTGATAATTTGATATGTGGGTGGACTGGTGCTTGGGTGTTGTTCTTACTTGAACAAACATCCCACTTATGATTAACCTCTATTGCAAGCATCCGCAACTACAACAAAAGTATTAAGGCAAACCTAACCATAGCATGAAACATATGGATCTAAATCAGCCCCTTACGAAACAACGCATAAACTAGGGTTTAAGCTTCTGTCACTCTAGCAACCCATCATCTACTTATTACTTCCCAATGCCTTCCTCTAGGCCCAAATAATGGTGAAGTCTTATGTAGTCGACGTTCACATAACACCACTAGAGGCTAGACAACATACATCTCATCAAAATATCGAACGAATATCAAATTCACATGACTACTAATAGTAAGACTTCTCCCTTGTCCTTATGAACAAATGTAACTACTCACAAAGTATATTCATATTCATAATCAGAAGGGTAATAATATGCATAAAGGATCTGAACATACGATCTTTCACCAATTAAACCAACTAGCATCAACTACAAGGAGTAATTAACACTACTAGCAACCTACTAGCAGCAATCCCGGACTTAGAGACAAGAATTGGATACAAGAGATGAACTAGGGTTTTGAGATGAGATGGTGCTGATTAAGATGTTGATGGAGATTGCCCTCTCCTGATGAGAGGAGCGTTGGTGATGACGATGGCGATGATTTCCCCCTCCGGGAGGGAAGTTTCCCCGACAGAACAGCTCTACCAGAGCTCTAGATTGGTTCCGCCAAGGTTCCGCCTCGTGGCGGCGGAGTTTCGTCCCGAAAGGTTGCTTCTTATTTTTTTCTTGACGAAAGACTTCATATAGGAGAAGATGATCATTGGAGAGCCACTAGTGGGCCCATGAGGTAGGGGGCGCGCCCTAGGGGGGGGGGGGCGCCCCCACCCTCATGGAAGGGGTGTGGGCCCCCTGTTCTTCATCTTTGGCAAGGATTTTTCATTATTTATTATAAGGCATTCTGTGGAGTTTCAGGACTTTTGGAGTTGTGCAGAATAGGTCTCTAATATTTGCTCCTTTTCCAGCCCAGAATTGCAGCTGCCGGCATTCTCCCTCCTTATGTAAACCTTGTAAAATAAGAGAGAATAGCCATAAGTATTGTGACATAATGTGAAATAACAGCCCATAATGCAATAAATATCGATATAAAAGCATGATGCAAAATGGACGTATCAACTCCCCCAAGCTTAGACCTCGCTTGTCCTCAAGCGAAAGCCGATAACAATAAATATGTCCCCATGTTTAGAGGTAGAGGCGTCGATAAAAATAAAATACGGACATGAGGGCATCATGATTATTCTCATAATAGCAACATACATAGATATTGTCATATGATTACTTATGTTCAAGTGATGATCTTTTCACAATGCAAAAGTATGAATCAGAAACCTTATTGAGAACCAACAAACTATAACCTCAGTCATTGAAGCAATTGTAATTTATCATAACATCAGAAAGAGCCTATGTCAGAGCTAAAAAGCAAGTCCACATACTCAACTATCATCTAGTCCTTCATAATTGCTAACACTCGCGCAATACTTGTGGTTACGGAGTTTTAATCAGACACATAGAAAGATAGGGGCTTATAGTTTCGGCTCACAACCTTTTACCTCGAGGGTAATGTCAACAACAATAACTCATGCCCCCCTACATCCAATTAGATATATCTATCAGGATCTTTCCAACACACTGTGCTTGTCAAAGGATAAAATGTAAAAAGGAAAGGTGAAGATCACCATGACTCTTGCATAAGGTAGAAGATAATAATAAAAGATAGGCCCTTCGCAGAGGGAAGCAGAGGTTGCCATGTGCTTTTATGGTTGGATGTACAAAATCTTAATGCGAAAGAACGTCACTTTATATTGCCCCTTGTGATATGAACCTTTATTATGCAGTCCGTCGCTTTTATTACTTCCACATCACAAGATCGTATAAAGCTTATTTCTCCCACACTAATCATACATATTTAGAGCAATTTTTATTGTTTGCACCGATGACAACTTACTTGAAGGATCTTACTCAATCCATAGGTAGATATGGTGGACTCTCATGGCAAAACTGGTTTAAGGGTATTTGGAAGCACAAGTAGTATCTCTACTTGGTGCTGAGAATTTGGCTAGCATGAGGGGGAAAGGCAAGCTCAACATGTTGAATGATCCATGACAACATACTTTATCTCAGATATAAGAAAACATAACCCATTAAGTTGTCTTCCTTGTCCAACATCAACTCTTTAGCATGTCATATTTTGATGAGTGCTCTCAATCATAAAAGATGTCAATGATAATATATTTATATGTGAAACCTCTCTTTCCTTATTACTTCCTATTAATTGCAACGATGACCAAAGCTATGTCTGCCAACTCCCAACAACTTTTAATCATCACATTCTTTCTATGTGAAGTCATTACTATCAATAAGATCAATATGAACTTTTGTTTCTTCTTATTCTTTTTCTCTTTTCTTTTATTCACCCAAGATCATAGCAAGGAAATCAAGCCCTTGACTCAACACTAATTTTATTATATAGCTCACGGACTCGATTACATAGAGAGATCATAAAGCAAAACTTAAAACTAGATCATGCCATAAACTATATTCTACTAGATCAAAATACTACTAATAGGATCAAACTAAGGAAAACGGTAAAGATAGGAGTTGTGATTGTGATACGATACCGGGGCACCTCCCCAAGCTTGGCGGTTGCCAAGGGGAGTGCCCATACCCATGTGATTATATCTCCTTGGTTGGTGAAGAAGGTGGAGGTGTTGTTGACTTAGTCGATGGCATAGACTTCTCCCTTAATTTATGCTTGAGGACGGCATTTTGATCCCTCAGATCATCAATCTCCCACTCCAGGGTTAATATCTTTTTGCATAGGTCCTGCTTATTTTCCCGCAAGAGACGAAAAGGGATAAACTCAAATTTTGGTTTCTTTACCCTATCAGGGAGACTTGACTTTTTGAACTCCACGTGCATATCCCCAGGTTGAGGTAATGGGGCTTCATCTTCATCTGAGCTCGTCTCCTCTTTCCCATTGGGTTCATAGTCCTCTTCTTCCTCCGTGGTCCAACCATCTTGCTCCACATCTCCATAGACCTTAGGATTAGCTAAGTAATCATCCACATAGCTTTCTCCTTCCGAATCCTGGGGAGACATGTTGATCTAATCTGCAGCGGGACAACTCGAAACAAAAACAGAGAATAATTGCGTGATACGAGAGTCAAAACCTTTGGGAGAATATATAGTGAATTTTTACTGACCAAAATACGTATTATGTAAGAAAACGGAGTCCGGAAGGCACACGAGGAGCTCATGAGGTAGGGGCACGCCCAGGGGGTAGGGCGCGCCCTCCACCCTCGTGGGGCCCTCGTGTCCTTCCCGGACTGCTACTTAATTTTCTATTTTTCTAAATATTCCAAAACGGAGAAATATTGCCTTAAAAATTGTTTTGGAGTCGGTTTACTTACCGTACCACATACCTATTCCTTCTCGGAGTCTGAAACGTTCTGGAAAGTGTCCCTTATGTATTCCTCCGGGGTTACAGTTTCAATAATATTGGTTTCAACATTTATGGGATTACCTGAGATATAATGTTTAATTCTCTGGTCGTTTACCACCTTCGGATTTGTGCCTTCGAAGTTGTTGATTTTTATGGCACCGGAATGATAGACCTCCTCGATAACATAGGGGCCTTCCCATTTAGAGAGAAGTTTTCCTGCAAAAAATCTTAAACGAGAGTTGTATAGCAATACATAATCACCTACATTAAACTCACGCTTTTGTATCCTTTTGTCATGCCACCTTTTAACTTTTTCTTTAAACAACTTGGCATTTTCGTAGGCTTGGGTTCTCCATTCATCAAGTGAGTTAATATCAAATAACCTCTTTTCACCGGCAAGTTTGAAATCATAATTGAGCTCTTTAATAGCCCAATATGCCTTATATTCTAGTTCGAGAGGTAAGTGACATGCTTTTCCATATACCATTTTATACGGAGACATACCCATAGGATTTTTATATGCAGTTCTATAGGCCCATAATGCATCATCAAGTTTGTTGGACCAATTCTTTCTAGACCTATTGACAGTCTTTTGCAAAATTAATTTAAGTTCTCTATTACTCAATTCTACTTGACCACTAGACTGTGGGTGATATGAAGATGCAATTCTATGATTGACGTCATATTTAGCAAGCATTTTACGGAAAGCACCATGAATAAAATGTGAACCACCATCAGTCATTAAATATCTAGGGACTCCAAACCTAGGAAAAATAACTTCTTTAAGCATTTTAATAGAAGTGATATGATCAGCACTACTAGTTGGAATAGCATCTACCCACTTAGTAACGTAATCAACAACAACTAAAATATGTGTATATCCATTAGAGGCAGGAAAAGGCCCCATATAACCAAAGCCCCAAACATCAAATGGTTCAATAACAAGTGAATAATTCATAGGCATTTCTTGACATCTACTAATGTTACCAATTCTTTGACATTCATCACAAGATAGGACAAACTTACGGGCATCCTTGAAGGGAGTAGGCCAATAAAAACCGGATTGCAATACCTTATGTGCAGTTCTATTCCCACGTGGTGTCCTCCATAAGTTTCGGAGTGGCACTTGCGTAGGATCTGTTCCTGTTCATGCTCAGGTACATAACGTCTAATAACACCATCTACTCCTTCTTTATAAAGATGTGGGTTATCCCAAAAGTAATGTCTCAAATCATAGAGGAACTTTTTCTTTTGTTGGTATGTGAAGCTAGGTGGTATAAATTTAGCAACTATGTAATTAGCATAATCAGCATACCAAGGGGTATTACGAGAAGTACTTATGAAATTTAATTGCTCATCAGGAAAGCTATCATCAATAGGTAGTGGGTTATCAAGAACATTCTCTAACCTAGATAAGTTGTCTACAACGGGGTTCTCAGCTCCTTTTCTATCAACAATATGCAAATCAAATTCTTGTAGCAAGAGAACCCATCTAATAAGTCTAGGTTTAGCGTCTTTCTTCTCCATAAGATATTTAATAGCATCATGATCAATGTGGATAGTTACTTTAGAATCAACAATATAAGGTCTGAACTTATCACAAGCAAATACAACTGCTAAAAGTTCTTTTTCAGTAGTAGCATAATTTCTTTGAGCATTGTCTATAGTCTTACTAACATAATGGATAACATTTAATTTCTTATCAACTCTTTGCCCTAGAACAGCACCTACAGCATAATCGCTAGCATCACACATAATTTCAAAGGGTAAATTTCAATCAGGTGGCTGAACAATAGGTGCAGAGACTAATGCTTTATTAAGTATTTCAAATGTTTCTACACAATCATCATCAAAGACAAATGGTATATCTTTTTGTAATAAATTGGTCAGAGGCCGAGAAATTTTTGAGAAGTCCTTAATGAACCTCCTATAAAATCCGGCATGACCAAGGAAACTTCTTATACCTTTGATGTCCTTGGGACATGGCATCTTTTCAATAGCATCAACCTTGGCTTTATCAACTTCAATACCTCTTTCAGAAACTTTATGCCCCAAGACAATACCTCCATTAACCATAAAGTGGCACTTTTCCCAATTCAAGACAAGATTAGTTTCTTCACATCGCTGCAAAACTCGATCAAGATTGCTCAAGCAATCATCAAAAGAAGATCCATAGACGGAAAAATCGTCCATGAAAACCTCACAAATCTTTTCACAAAAGTCAGAGAAGATAGCCATCATGCATCTTTGAGAGGTACCAGGTGCATTAATAAACCAAAAGGCATATGTCTATAAGCAAAAGTACCAAAAGGGCATGTAAAAGTAGTCTTTGATTGATCTTTAGCCGACACAGGTATTTGAGAGAAACCAAAATAACCATCTAGAAAGCAGTAATGTGTATGTTTGCATAATCTTTCTAGCATTTGATCGATAAAAGGTAAGGGGTAATGATCTTTCTTAGTAGCCTTATTTAATTTGCGGAAATCAATTACCACCCTATAACCTGTAATAATTCTTTGTGGAATCAATTCATCTTTATCATTAGGAACAACAGTAATACCTCCCTTCTTAGGGACACAATGAACAGGACTTACCCACTGACTATCAGCAACGGGATAAATTGTACCTGCCTCCAGAAGCTTTAGTATTTCTTTTCTTACCACTTCTTTCATTTTAGGATTCAGACGTTGTTGAGGATCACGAACTGGTTTGGCATCTGCTTCCAAATTTATTTTATGCTGACATAGAGTGGGACTAATGCCCTTAAGATCATCAAGAGTATATCCAATAGCAGCACAGTGCTTCTTCAAAGTTTTCAATAATCTTTCTTCTTCATGCTCTGAAAGGTTAGCACTAATAATAATAGGATATATCTTCTTTTCATCAAGATAAGCATATTTAAGATTATCATGCAACGGTTTACTCTCAAACACGGGATCACCCTTAGGTAGAGGGGGATCCCCTAGGATTTCAACAGGCAAATTGTGTTTCGGCATAGGTTCCTGTTTACAGAATACTTCATCTATTTCCCTTCTTTCATTCATAAACATATCATTCTCATGGTCTAGCAAATATTGTTCTAAAGGATCACTAGGAGGTACGGCAATAGAAGCAAGACCAACAATTTCATCCTTACTAGGCAATTCTTATTCACCGTGTTGTTTACTAAATTTAGATAAATTAAATTCATGAGTCATATCATCTAAGCTGACAGTAACAACATCCCTTGTGCAATCTATGGTAACATTAACAGTATTTAAGAAGGGTCTACCAAATATAATGGGACAAAAGCTATCTTGTGGGGAACCAAGAATAAGAAAATCAGCAGGATATTTAGTTTTCCCACACAAGACTTCAACATCTCTAACAATTCCCATTGGTGAATAGTATCTGTATTAGCAAGTTTAATTGTGACATCAATATCTTCTAACTCAATAGGTGCAATATCATGCATAATTTTGTTGTATAAGTCAATAGGTATTGCACTAGCACTAGCACCCATATCACATAAGCCATGACAACAATGATCTCCTATTTTAACAGAAATAACAGGCATGCCTATCACAGGTCTAGGTTTAGCTGTATCACGGGGTTTAGCAATTCTAGCAGTTTCATCACAAAAATAAATAACATGCCCATCTATATTATCAGACAAGAGATCTTTAACAATATCAATATTAGGTTCAACTTTAACTTGCTCAGGAGGTGTATATGTTTTAATATTGCTTTTACGAACCACAGTTGAAGCTTTAGCATGATCCTTTATCCTAACAGGGAAATGTGGTTTCTCAACATAACAAGTAGGAACAATAGGATCATTATAAGTGATAGTATTTTCTTCAACTTCAATGGGTGCAGTTACTTTTACTTCCATGGGAGGATGATATTTAAACCACTTCTCCTTAGGGAGATCAACATAAGTAGCAAAAGATTCACAGAAAGAAGCTACTATCTCAGAATCAAGTCCATATTTAGTGCTAAACTTATGGAAAATATCGGTATCCATAAAAGATTTAACACAATCAAACTTAGGTGTCATACCTGACTCCTTACCTTTGTTGAGATCCCAATCTTCAGAGTTGCGTTTAGTTCTATCCAATAAATCCCATCTAAATCCAATAGTCTTCATCATAAAAGATCTAGCACAAGAAGTATCGAGCATGGTGCGATTATTTTCAGAAAGCCAAGCATAATTTTTTTGCATAATCATTTCTCTTGAGAGCTCATGATTGGGGCATGAATATAACATTGATTTAATCCTCCCCAAGCTTGAGCGATGCTTTCTCCTTCGCAAGGCGAAAAATTATATATATAATTGCGATCACGATGAACAAGATGCATAGGGTAATACTTTTGATGAAATTCCAATTTCAATCTTCTATAGTTCCATGATCTTGTATCATCACATAGCCTGTACCATATCAATGCGTCTCCCTTCAAAGATAAAGGGAAGACCTTCTTCTTAGCAACATCATCGGGTATACCTGCAAGCTTAAATAATCCACAAACTTCATCCACATATATTAGGTGTTCATCAGGATGCTTTGTTCCATCTCCTGTAAAAGGATTAGCTAGCAGTTTTTCTATCATACCCGAAGGATACTCGTAAGGAATTTCATCTTCAATAGGTTCAGTAGGTTGAGGAGCAACTCTTTGCTCTACTGGTTGGGGTGAAGATACCCCGAACAAGCCCCTCAAAGGATTACTTTTCATAGTAACAAGTGACAGTAAATTTCAGTACACTATATAAATTTTTCCTTACCAAATTCCACCTACCAAAGGAGCTTCACTCCCCGGCAACGGCGCCAGAAAAGAGTCTTGATGACCCACAAGTATAGGGGATCTATCGTAGTCCTTTCGATAAGTAAGAGTGTCGAACCCAATGAGGAGCAGAAGGAAATGATAAGCGGTTTTCAGTAAGGTATTCTCTGCAAGTACTGAAATAAGTGGTAACAGATAGTTTTTTGTGATGAGATAATTTGTAACGAGCAACAAGTAACAAAAGTAAATAAAGTGCAGCAAGGTGGCCCAATCCTTTTTGTACAAAGGACAAGTGTAGACAAACTCTTATATAAGGAAAAACGCTCCCGAGGACACATGGGAATATCGTCAAGCTAGTTTTCATCACGTTCATATGATTCACGTTCGCTACTTTGATAATTTGGTATGTGGGTGGACTGGTGCTTGGGTGCTGTCCTTACTTGGACAAGCATCCCACTTATGATTAACCTCCATTGCAAGCATCTGCAACTACAACAAAAGTATTAAGGTAAACCTAACCATAGCATGAAACATATGGATCCAAATCAACCCCTTACAAAGCAACGCATAAACTAGGGTTTAACCTTCTGTCACTCTAGCAACCCATCATCTACTTATTACTTCCCAATGCCTTCCTCTAGGCCCAAACAATGGTGAAGTGTTATGTAGTCGACGTTCACATAACACCACTAGAGGCTAGACAACATACATCTCATCAAAATATCGAACGAATACCAAATTCACATGACTACTAATAGCAAGACCTCTCCCTTGTCCTCAGGAACAAACGTAACTACTCACAAAGCATATTCATATTCATAATCAAAGGGGTAATAATATGCATAAAGGATCTGAACATATGATCTTCCACCAATTAAACCAACTAGCATCAACTACAAGGAGTAATTAACACTACTAGCAACCTACTAGCACCAATCCTGGACTTGGAGACAAGAATTGGATACAAGAGATGAACTAGGGTTTTGAGATGAGATAGTGCTGATGAAGATGTTGATGGAGATTGCCCTCTCCCGATGAGAGGAGCGTTGGTGATGACGATGGCGATGATTTCCCCCTCCGGGAGGAAAGTTTCCCCGGCAGAACAGCTCTGCCAGAGCTCTAGATTGGTTCCGCCAAGGTTCCACCTCGTGGCGGCGGAGTTTCGTCCTGAAAGGTTGCTTCTTATTTTTTTCTCGATGAAATACTTCATATAGGAGAAGATGGTCATCGGAGAGCCACCAGGGGGCCCACGAGGTAGGGGGCACGCCCTAGGGGGGGCACCCTCGTGGAAGGGGTGTGGGCCCCCTGGTCTTCATCTTTGGCGAGGATTTTTTATTATTTATTATAAGGCATTCCGTGGAGTTTCAGGACTTTTGGAGTTGTGCAGAATAGGTCTCTAATATTTGCTCCTTTTCCAGCCCAGAATTCCAGCTGCCGGCATTCTCCCTCCTTATGTAAACCTTGTAAAATAAGAGAGAATAGACATAAGTATTGTGACATAATGTGAAATAACAGTCCATAATGCAATAAATATTGATATAATAGCATGATGCAAAATGGACGTATCACTAAATCTTGGCTTGATGGAGCGTGCATGACAGTGAACAGATGACACCCACGACATGACAACAATGTCACGCCCTCCTCTCCTCCTATCACCAGAGAAGAGAAGGCGGACAGCGAGGCACTACCAGTGCTACCAGGTGACGAGAACGACCAGGGCCCACGAGCAGGGAGTGTAGAATAGTCTTCGTTAGGAGCTAGACTGTGACAGGTGGGGCAAGTGTTGCCCATGTTATATGTATGTGAGAACGACCAAAGAAGGGGATCTTGGTAATTGGGAATTATCCAAAACTCTGTATTCGCTCTCTTGCTGAACAAGTTCCTCCTTCCTCCTTCATCTACCTAGACCCCCTTCTCCTTCCAAATCTCCCTCTACCTCCCCTGGTCCGATCCAGCATGGGTCGTGACAACTTGGTATCAGAGACTGGTTTCGAACCGCCACCGTGCCTCAATCCCTCGATCCGGCCATAAAATACACCGCAAAAGGTGTTGGGTTGCTCCAGCGATCCGACGCAAAATCTTGAGCAGGGTAGGCTTGATTTGGGGCGGCAGTGACGGCACCGTCTTCGACTCTGTCTGCGCAGACCAAGTTCGTGCTCCAAGCCATGGAGGGCGTGCAGAAAACTCAGGAGGAATTACTGACGAAATTTTCGTCGCTTTCGACCGAAGTCCAGCAGCTGAGTACCCAGGTGGCCGATTTCGGTGAGGGGTTGGATGCGGTCAAGCGTACCCAGGCCATGGAGGCGGTGGTGCGGACAGCTCCTTCGTTCTCCACCACACACCCCGTGGCAGTGTTGGTCAACAAGGGACCCCCACTCCTGCACGTTCCACCATGGCCACCGCCGCCGCCTGTTCATCGCGACACGCACCCGCACCGCCAGGCCTCACCACCACGGTCCCCGCGCGACACCTACTGTCACAAGCCGCCAAAGCATGAATTTCCACGGTTCAGTGGTGACGCCCCGCACCTCTGGTTTGACCTCTGCCACACCTATTTTGAGCTGTATCAAACGCCACCAGAGCATTGGGTTTCTACAGCTGTGTTGTATATGGACGGCCATGCCGCGCTATGGTGTCAAGCGTACAAGCGCCTGCATGGTCTGGGGGATTGGTTTTCATTCATGGAGGCAGTGCAGACTGAGTTTGGGCAAGATGAGTTTGATGGCTTGCTGCATCCTCTGCATCACCTCAAGCAAACTTCTACTGTTGCTGAGTACAGGCTCTCGTTTGAGGCTATTATGTATCATCTAATCGCGCTGGATCCATCCTTGAATCAGAAATTTTTTGTCTCTCAGTTTATCATCGGTCTCCGGGATGAGGTCCGCACAGGAGTGCGCCAACACGCGCCGACGAGCGTTTCCAGAGCAGCGGCACTTGCCTGGATTCAGGAGGAAGAATCTGAACACAGCAAGCTGCGGGGTCGCCCACCGGTGTATACTCGCGCCATCCCTCCGCCGCTGGTGCCTTCAATGGCTCCTAGACCAGTACAACCACACATTGATGGTGCTAAGCACGGCCCGGCTGATTTTGGCCGCGAACGGCAACTACGAGAATTCAGGCGAGCCAATGGCCTGTGTTTTAAGTGCGGAGATAAGTATTCCCGTGAGCACAAGTGCAACAAAGTTGGTCAGCTCCTAACCATTGAAGTGGGCGATCATGGCGAACTTTTGTCTGATGATGCCATCCGTGCTCTTGAGCTGCTAGATGAGAATTCAGAAGCAGATGCAACTCACTAGTGCAGAACCGGGCAATAGCACCGGTTCGTAAGGCCCTTTAGTGCCGGTTCCATAACCGGCACTAAAGTGTGGTCACTAAAGCCCCCCCTTTAGTACCGGTTCAGCACGAACCAGTGCTAAAGGGAAACCACGTGGCACGAGGCAGCTCCGGGGGCCGGGAGCGCTTTAGTACCGGTTGGTAAAACCAACCGGTACTAAATGTTTGTGGGTTTTTGTTTTATTTTGTATTTTTCAATTAAATTTGTGTTATCAATTTAATTTAGGATTGTTTTACGTTATAATGAGTTGTAGTCGTCATCATCATCATCATCATCATCATCATCATCGCATATTAATAAATAAATAAACTCTAGCTAGCTAAAAATCATCATAGTCGTCTAGTTACCACTATTTAATCATCATAGTCATTACCGCTAGCTATCTAATCATCACCAACACTGGCTAGCTTAAAGAGGAAACATTCACTTTCTAACAAAAGCAAAGATATCATCGAGTTCAACATAATCATCACCAACATCGAAGTTCAGGACACGGACATGAGACACTAATTAAGAGCATGAACTAGTGCTGCTCCCTCTCAGGTAGAATAGCATAGAACATGTATAGCTCTCCTGATTCATCATACTGGAGCATGCAGATGAATCTATCTCCTAATCTTGAGTTGCGCTTCTCCTTGCCGCCCCCTAGTACTTCTCTGCGATCGTTAACAATTTTGCTCCAATCTTTCACTATTAAGCATTCTTCGCTTTCAGAAATCCTGAATGCACTCATGTGCAATGTAGGATATCTTGGCCGTAAGCTAACCATTGACATGTCACCTTTAGTCTCGATCCACTGAGGCACAACTGTCATCAGAAGTCCCTGTTGAAGAACATCATATAGTAATTAATATACTAAGCAATGAAAGTTTAGCTTCAAAAATAATGTATGCAAAAGATGCACTAATTAAGGACAAATAGTTAAAATCTTACCATCTTTCGATTATAGATGTGACCGTAGTTCAATACGATCACCATTGGTCGCACGTTTTGAGTACTAACATTTCTAAGTTCAGGAAAATTTTTGTCTTGACAGTATTAAGATCCTCAAGCCATGAAACATAATGACTTATCTCCTCGCAGTTTAGTTGAGCCCCGGGGCAGTAGTAGGTCCTGTCTACCAAGCGCCGGACATGTTTGCTTGAACCGAAATAAGCTGACAATACAAATTAGTTGTCAACTATTTTTGAATAAACTGTATCAAAGACATAAACATATGCATGCATGGTTGAGAAAAACTCACATAATGGTAGAACTGGAGGTGTTTGCACATCGACCCAGATGTCTATATTACCTTCAATATCATCTTCCGGACGAATATCAAAGGTGACAACCATACCAGGCTCAAATGCATAAGCCTTGCATAGTGCTTGCCAAGTTTTGCATTCAAAATGGGTGTATGTGTCTCCATTATATAATTTGACGTTGAAAGTATACCCATGCTCCGTCTTCAAGTAAACTCTCTTTACCTCCATATCATCTATAGCACTAAAACCTATCTTATCCAAGACAAAAATTCTTGCATGGCAGGGGATGCGCTAGTAGAATAGTGAAAATTTAAATTATAAGTTGAAGCAAATGAAGCATAAGTTTTGCATTCAAATAATAATTGCCAAAGTGACTTACTGTATCAACTTCGAATGTCTCATCCAGCTTGATGCTGAAGCGCCTACCATCAACAAGGAAATTTCTGTCGCACAGGCCGCGCTGGTCTTCACAGTGTTCGCACATAATGAAATCTTTTTCGTCGTCAGATGACATTTCCTATGTTCATATAGGTGAAACATTAAACACCTATTACTATCTAACATTAATTAATATCTAGCCAAATATATATTCATCTAACATTTGACATTAATATATCTAACTATATTCATCTCTAACAATTGACATTATTATATATTTAACTTTTCTATCTAATTCATCTAACATTCGACATTAATCTAACATTTATATAAACTCAAAATATATAAAAAATTAAATAAACAGAAAAACTCATTAACAAATAATATTTTAATTAGATCATCAAATCTCAGATACCTAAATTTTCTTACTAAAAATAAACTAGTTATATTAATTATTGAACTAGTTCAAATCTCATATACCTAAATAAACTAGTTATATTAATTATTGAACTAGTTCAAATCTCATATACCTAAATAAACTAGTTCGACAATTTTCTTACTAAAAATAAACTAGTTATATTAATTATTAAACTAGTTCAAATCTCATATACCTAAATAAACTAGTTCGATAATTTTCTTACTAAAAATAAACTAGTTATATTAATTATTCAACTAGTTCAAATCTCTAGTTCGACAATTTTCTATCTAGCTAATTCATCTAACATTCGATATTAATCAAACATTCGATCATCTAATTAACTTTTCTAAAAAACAGAAAATAAGTAAAAAAAAATATGTGTGTGTGTGTATGTGTGTATGTGTGTGTGTGTATGTATATATGTGTGTGTGTATGTGTGTGGCCCCGTACGCCGCCGCCCCGTATGTACGAGCGGGGGCGCCGGCGTATGGGGCGGGGGCGGCAGCGTACGTACGGGCGGGGGTGCCGCCATACGGGCCGGGTGCGACGACGACGGACAGCGGCGCGACGGGTATACGCGAGAGCGAGAGACGTACGGGACCGCGGCGGGACGACGACGGACGGCGGCGCGCGGCGTTCGGGGCGGCGGCGCGAGACGGCAACGACGACGGGCTGCGGCGGGGACAGCGACGACGACGGTGGACGACGGGCGACGGGCGGCGAGGACGGGTTCGAGCGGCGCGGGAGAGGTTGGAGACGAAAAAAGTGGGGAGATCTAACTGAATTTTCATAAGTGTTGTATATATAGGAGAGGCCTTCAGTACCGGTTGGAGCCACCAACCGGTACTAAAGGCCAACTTTGGCTAGGCCAAGAGGCGGGAAGAGCAGGCCTTTAGTACCGGTTGGTGGTTCCAACCGGTACTAAAGGGTGGTCTTTAGTACCGGTTGGAGCCACCAACCGGTACTAAAGGCCTCGCGCTGCCACCCCAAAGTTTAGTCCCACCTCGCCGGGCGAAGGGCAGCCGCACTGGTTTATAAACCCAGCCGCGGCTACCTCTTCGAACTCCTCTATATAGCAGGCTTCTGGGCCTAATTAATTAGGGCGCGCTGCCGTGTGAGTCTGCTGGCCCTTCTGGGCCTGCATTTGCACACCCTAGGTCTGGCAGACCCACTGGGCAGCGCGCCAAACAATTTTTTATATAGTTTTTTCTTTTCTGCATTATTTATTTTCTTCTATTTATTTTTGAGTAGTTTTTTATATAGTTTTTCTTTTCTGCATTATTTATTTTCTTCTATTTATTTTTGAGTAATTTTTTGTATAGTTTTTTATTTTCTGCATTATTTCTTTTCTTCTATTTATTTTCTTCTGGAAATTGAATGCTGCATACTGAACAATTAGGTAAATGACCGAAAAACAACAAATGATGTCAGAACATGTTGGAAATTGATGACGTCGCTTTGAATGCTGCATACTGAACACAAAAGAAGTCCGGAGTTCAAATAAGTTTAAAAAACATTGAAGTGGCCGTGTAACAGATGAGTTCTCGTCCGAAACCCTGATACTCCGAAAGAGTTTGTCCAGTTTGTACACGAAGTGCGTCCAGTTTTTGCCGTGACCCTCTCTACTCTTTCGCGCATGCTATGCGGGTGATATGATGATACCATGCCAAGTTTCAACATTTTCAGGATTCATTTTGTAGTGATTTTCAATTTCACGGTCATTTAGCTCTCTAAACAATTAGGTAAATGACCGAAAAACAACAAATGATGTCAGAACATGTTGGAAATTGATGACGTCGCTTTGAATGCTGCATACTGAACACAAAAGAAGTCCGGAGTTCAAATAAGTTTAAAAAACATTGAAGTGGCCGTGTAACAGATGAGTTCTCGTCCGAAACCCTGATACTCTGAAAGAGTTTGTCCAGTTTGTACACGAAGTGCGTCCAGTTTTTGCCGTGACCCTCTCTACTCTTTCGCGCATGCTATGCGGGTGATATGATGATACCATGCCAAGTTTCAACATTTTCAGGATTCATTTTGTAGTGATTTTCAATTTCACGGTCATTTAGCTCTCTAAACAATTAGGTAAATGACCGAAAAACAACAAATGATGTCAGAACATGTTGGAAATTGATGACGTCGCTTTGAATGCTGCATACTGAACACAAAAGAAGTCCGGAGTTCAAATAAGTTTAAAAAACATTGAAGTGGCCGTGTAACAGATGAGTTCTCGTCCGAAACCCTGATACTCTGAAAGAGTTTGTCCAGTTTGTACACGAAGTGCGTCCAGTTTTTGCCGTGACCCTCTCTACTCTTTCGCGCATGCTATGCGGGTGATATGATGATACCATGCCAAGTTTCAACATTTTCAGGATTCATTTTGTAGTGATTTTCAATTTCACGGTCATTTAGCTCTCTAAACAATTAGGTAAATGACCGAAAAACAACAAATGATGTCAGAACATGTTGGAAATTGATGACGTCGCTTTGAATGCTGCATACTAAACACAAAAGAAGTCCGGAGTTCAAATAAGTTTAAAAAACATTGAAGTGGCCGTGTAACAGATGAGTTCTCGTCCGAAACCCTGATACTCCGAAAGAGTTTGTCCAGTTTGTACACGAAGTGCGTCCAGTTTTTGCCGTGACCCTCTCTACTCTTTCGCGCATGCTATGCGGGTGATATGATGATACCATGCCAAGTTTCAACATTTTCAGGATTCATTTTGTAGTGATTTTCAATTTCACGGTCATTTAGCTCTCTAAACAATTAGGTAAATGACCGAAAAACAACAAATGATGTCAGAACATGTTGGAAATTGATGACGTCGCTTTGAATGCTGCATACTAAACACAAAAGAAGTCCGGAGTTCAAATAAGTTTAAAAAACATTGAAGTGGCCATGTAACAGATGAGTTCTCGTCCGAAACCCTGATACTCTGAAAGAGTTTGTCCAGTTTGTACACGAAGTGCGTCCAGTTTTTGCCGTGACCCTCTCTACTCTTTCGCGCATGCTATGCGGGTGATATGATGATACCATGCCAAGTTTCAACATTTTCAGGATTCATTTTGTAGTGATTTTCAATTTGACGGTCATTTAGCTCTCTAAACAATTAGGTAAATGACCGAAAAACAACAAATGATGTCAGAACATGTTGGAAATTGATGACGTCGCTTTGAATGCTGCATACTAAACACAAAAGAAGTCTGGAGTTCAAATAAGTTATTAAAAATAAAAAAGAGGTGCAATGCTAGTTAATTTGCTTCAAGCCATTCGGAATAGTGTAGTTAGTACAGGTGTTAAATGACCGAAAAACAACAAATGATGTCAGAACATGTTGGAAATTGATGACGTCACTTTGAATGCTGCATATTGAACACAAAAGAAGTCCGGAGTTCAAATAAGTTATTAAAAATAAAAAAGAGGTGCAATGCTGGTTAATTTGCTTCAAGCCATTCGGAATAGTGTAGACTGCACTGCACATAGCTCAGTGCAATCTATGCTATTCCGCAAGGCTTGAAGCTAATCAACATGTAGGTGAGCATTGCAACTCTTCGTCATTGTCTGTGCACTCACGGCTTATAAACCGCTCATACTGCCTCTCTCTTGGCGAGGTGGGACTAAAAATCAACTTACAAAGAAACTCTAGTACCGGTTCATGGCATGAACCGGTACTAAAGGTCTTTGTGGGGGCCCCACACCGACCATAGCCTGACATAGCCTCATTAGTACCGGTTCGTGGCATGAACCGGTACTAAAGGTTACCCACGAACCGGTACTAATGATGCCCGCCCGCCTAGCCGTTGGAACCGACACTAATGGTCACATTAGTGCCGGCTCAAATTCAAACCGGCACTAATGTGCTTCACATTTGACCCTTTTTCTACTAGTGGCTTGTTGTCAAATTTCAGTTCATGCTGTGGCAGGAACAGAATCGTCCGGTACCATGACACTCCGAGCATTGGTTGGCAATCAGGTCATGTTATTGTTGGTGGATTCAGGCAGTACGCACACGTTTGTCAACTCGTCATTCGCAGAGCGTGCATGTTGTATCATCTAGGAAGTTGCTCCAGTGGTAGTGAAGGTAGCTAATGGAGAAACAATGCAATCCAACCAACAGGTATCTCAACTGACATGGTGGTGCCAGGGCAACATATTTAGCACGGACATGCGCCTGCTTGAGTTGGGTGCATATGATGCAGTCTTGGGTGTCGATTGGCTCGTGCAATTCAGTCCAATGAACTATCAGTGGGACTCAAGACGATGGAATTCAGACACGGAAATGTTAACATCAAACTTCAAGGCGTGCGCACTCCAACTGAGCCAACATTGACAGAAATGCGAGCATATCAGCTGTCGAAGTGGATTCAGGGGAACGATGTGTGGGCACTGGCAGTAATTCAACCTGACGATCACACTCAGTCATCTGAAGAACACATACCTCCACAACTGCAAGCTCTCCTGGACGAGTATACTGATGTCTTTCAAGATCCCAAAACCCTGCCACCACACCGTGAGTTTGATCATGCCATCCATCTCGAGCCCGGCTCCTCTCCACCAAATGTCAGGCCCTACTGGTACTCTCCATTACAGAAGGATGAGATCGAACGCCAAGTCGCTGAGATGCTCCAAGCAGGTCTGATCACAACAAGCATTAGCCCCTTTGCTGCACCTGTTCTGCTCGTAAAGAAAAAAGGACGGTACGTGGCGCTTCTGTATTGATTACCGTCGACTGAATGACATCACCATTAAGAACAAGTTTCCGTTGCCTATCATTGACAAATTACTCGACGAGCTGGCTGGCGCCCGTTTCTTCTCCAAAATTGACCTACGAGCAGGCTATCACCAGATTCGCATGCGCCCAAAAGATGAAGCCAAAACAGTTTTCAAGAGCCATCATGGCCACTTTCAATTTTGTGTGATGCCTTTAGGTGTGACAAATGGCCAACCCACTTTTCAGTGCTTGATGAACTACGTGTTTGCCCCAGCCACCCGCAAGTATGTCATCGCCTTCCTGGATGACATTCTGACCTATAGTCCATCATTTGATGAACATTTGCAACACATCTGACAAGTGTTTGCCACTTTTCGTTAGCATCAACTATATGCCAAGTTTTCCAAATGCTCGTTCGCTAGACCATCCACCAACTATTTGGGGCATGTGATCTCAGCGGAGGGCGTGGCAACTGAAACTGATAAAACTGATGCAATTCAGCACTGGCCCCAGCCATCGTCCCCAACCGAACTATGAGCATTTCTAGGTCTCACTGGATATTACCGTAAGTTTGTACGAAATTACAACATTATCACAAAACCATTGACATCTCTCTTGAGCAAGAAAGGTTTTGTCTGGACAGATGCCACGACAACAGCGTTCCAGAAACTGAAACAGGACATGATCACCATGCTAGTACTCGCCTTACCAGATTTCTCTCTGC
Organism: Triticum aestivum; assembly: GCF_018294505.1. NCBI lineage: Eukaryota > Viridiplantae > Streptophyta > Magnoliopsida > Poales > Poaceae > Triticum > Triticum aestivum. The sequence goes on from NC_057809.1 coordinate 42,353,229, forward strand.
CATTTACAATGGAGACTGATGCGTGTGACACTGGTATAGGCGTAGTCTTGTCCCAGCAAGGCCATCTGATCGCTTTTTTCAGTCATGCACTCGGTGTTACCAATCTGAAACCTTCTGTTTATGAGAAGGAATTCCTTGTTGTCATGATGGCCATTGATCGTTGGCGCCCCTACCTACAGCGAGGGCCGTTCACCATTCTGACAGACCACAAGAGTCTGTGTACCCTAGGAGAACAACAGCTTGGCTCGGAAGTTCAGCGCAAGGCAATGGCCAAGTTGGGTGGTCTTCAGTTTCAATTCAAATGCAGACACGACATCGACAATAATGCCGCTGATTCCTTGTCGCGTGTTGGTCATTTGTTCACTGTAACAGCTACTTCCACCTGTCAGCCCTCCTGGATACAAGAGGTACATAATACTTACCAGACTGATGCCAAGGCAAAAGAGTTACTGCAAGCATTGGTGATTCACAGCCCGGACGACCAAGGCAGTGAACTAGACAGGGGCTTGATCAAGTACAAAGGCCATTTATGGATTGGCGACAATGCTGCAGTCCAAACCAAATTAATTAATGAACTCCATGCTGCAACCGTGGGTGGTCATTCAGGTATTCATCAGACCTATCTCAGACTGAAGAATTTGTTTTATTGGCCAGGGATGAAACTCCAGGTGGAAGAATTTGTCAAGCAATGCGCAATCTGTCAACACACGAAGCATGAACACACGCATCCACCAGGCACTCTACAACCTCTGCCCCATACCTGCTCGTGCATGGGGCGATGTCACAATGGATTTTGTCGAGGGATTGCCGGAATCCTATGGAGCAGACGTAATCCTTGTGGTGGTGGATCGCCTGACCAAGTACGCCCATTTCATGGCACCGCACCATCCTTTCACTGCTCCACAGGTGGCTTGCATCTTCCTCGACAACGTCGTCAAGCTGCACGGTGTGCCTGACTCAATCGTCTCCGACCGTAACAAGATCTTCACGAGCGCATTTTGGCATGAATAGTTCGCGCTCGTCGGCACAAAGTTGCTCTACACCACGGTGTACCATCCACAGACGGATGGACAGAGCGAGCGTGTCAACCAGTGCTTGGAGCATTACTTACGTTGTGCTGTTCATGACACACCACATCGCTGGAAGCGCTGGCTGCCTATGGCTGAATTTTGGTACAATTCCAGTCATCACAGTGCCATCGGGTGCACGCCATTCAAGGCTCTCTATGGCGTGGAACAAAACTTCGGCGCCTTACCCAATCTTTCACAATCAAGACATCGGAGTCCATTCAGGAGCTGGCCGCCAAGCACCAACAATTTACTGACATGCTTAAAGCACATCTCTTGCGAGCTCAACAAAGGATGAAGCATCATGCCGACCGCAAGCGCATTGAGCGGGAATTCAGCATCGGTGAGCAGGTGCTCCTGAAATTGCAGCCCTACGTGCAGTCCTCTATTGTCAGCCGGCCATGCCCCAAGCTTGCTTACAAATTCTTTGGCCCCTATAGAATCATCAGCCGGGTGGGATCGAGGGCATACAAGCTCTAATTGCCGCCAGAGAGCAAAATTCACCCTATTTTTCATGTTTCGCAGCTGAAGCCGTTCATGGCGGACTACTCTCCAGTCTTCCATCAGCTGCCTACGCCACCAGATCTCACAATTGGTGACTTGGTGCCTCAAGCCATCTTGGAGCATCGTCTGGTCAAGAAGGGAAACGCGGCGATTCCACAGGTGCTGGTGCAGTGGCGCACTCTATCGCCGGCCAGCGCGATGTGGGAGAATTACAACGTCCTCCGGCAGCGCTTCCCCGACTTCAAGCATGACGAGGGGGCTCTGTCCCAAGGAGGGGCAAATGTCACACCCTCCTCTCCTCCTGTCACCAGAGAAGATAAGGCGGACAGCGAGGCACTACCAGTGCTACCAGGTGACGAGAACGACCAGGGCCCACGAGCAGGGAGTGTAGAATAGTCTTCGTTAGGAGCTAGACTGTGGCAGGTGGGGCAAGTGTTGCCCAGGTTATATGTATGTGAGAACGACCAGAGAAGGGGAGCTTGGTAATTGGGAATTATCCAAAACTCTGTATTCGCTCTCTTGCTGAACAAGTTCCTCCTTCCTCCTTCATCTACCTCAATCCCCTTCTCCTTCCAAATCTCACTCTACCTCCCCTGGTCCGATCCGGCGTGGGTCGTGACAAGCAACTTGCAACACAGAGCAAATCATCTTATTTCTTTAGATTAGAGGCCCAAATTTTTTCACCTAAGTGATGATAAGCTAACTCGTGAAATACTTCAGACAAAAGCCAACTCAAACTAGTCCTTCAGATAAAAGCCAACTCAAACTAGTCCTTCAGACAACAGCCAACTCAAACGAGTCCCCTTCAGTCATTGCATCTCAAAACAAAAAGAGAAGGAAAACAGCACCAGGCAGGCAGTTGCAGCTCGACATTCGACATTCAACATTCATCAGCTAGGACCAGATAAAAGTTCAACATAGTAGGCACTAACCAGCAAACTATGCTGTTAAATTCCTACGAGTCCACCGCACGGTTCAGCGGTGCGTGCCATGTAGTACAAAGAGGGAGCATGCCAAATGGGCACTCCAACAAGCCATTCCTGCATCTCAGCCACACCGAACAGAAGAACCTACCCCTCGATCACAAGCCATTCCCGCATGTCCAGATACCTGCGGAGCAACCAACATCGTCATCAGACAAACAACTTTGTACTATTCCTTGTATCTGACAATTTTCGTATGAGTCAAACACTACAGATTCGCTTCGCCATCGTGAAAACTGGACCAAAAGCTCCAAAGTTGAATCATCTCAACTACGAGACAAAACCCAATGGAACAGTTAATTTCAAGTGGCATGCCTTTTACTTATATTTTTTTACCTAAAGCCTTCAGCGTCTGCTGTTCACACATTCTAAGCCTTTGGCTATATCGGAAGCTAAAAGATTAGTTGTTCAAATACCTCCATTTTCGGGAAATGCATTAAATAGATGCATTTAGTTGGAACCTAATAGGTATACTTTTCAGAAATAGACAAGCTAGATTGTCAGTAACAAATCGAAAGTAATAAAATTCATGCAGAAAAACCTCAAGCAAGATAGTAGCAAATCGAATATACAAGCTAGATGGTCAAGGGATTCTTCCAGTCAGGTGCCTTAGCATGCTGGAGTTTCAGCTTTTTTAGGTCATATTTGTTTACAGAGGGAGTACTTCCTTAAGTCCTCGATTGATCAAGGCTAAAATTGACTATGTAAGTGTTCCACTTATATGTTTAACTAAAGAGTCAAGAGTAGCGTATTCCATATCCATTTGGAGGTGATAGGGCTTGGTATGAAGGATTGCACATTCATAACAATCATCACAAAGATTTTAAAGTTCTTTGATGATCAAACAACATCTCTTGGTGAACAACCCGTTAAAGCTATCAGGGCCAGGGGAATTTGCTTGACGACACTATCAACCTCCTATCCAGAGAAGGGGGTCGAGAGGTAGCCACTCTGTTACCGAAGGTTCTTGAGATAATAGCAGCTTTGACTTCATCATCGTTGGTTGAAGAGCCCTGACGGTCTGAAAGAGGTTGAACGAGATTTCTTCCATAGGCTTTATTGCCCACCGCATGAAAGGATTTCGAGTTTTCATCTATGAAGTAGACTCATCTGATAGTGGAGCTATTTTTCCAGTGGAGCTTAATATGATTTTTTTAATGATTACTCTAATGTTGCTTTTTACAGCAGACATAGGCCTTTGTTCTTCAAGTCCAATGATAAGGTTGATGCAAAGTTCCAATTTGCAATCAACAATGAGAGGTGGGAAAGGTTTCTGCTCCAGATTTGTAAGGCTCTTCTAATGTTTTCGAAACTAGAAGAGATGTGCCTCTGTCATCTCAGTTTTTGAAAGAGACTCCAAGCTTGTTGGAATACCTCTACAAAGCCTAGGTGGTCCGGGCACCCCAAAATTTCTCAAGGTGGAAGATCTTTGCTTTATGGGCTTTGGTTTGATTGTACAGAACACAAGGGATGTATTCTGAGGTGAAATTCTTGAAACAAGTTTAACAATGGTATTAGGGAAGACCATAGTCAAGGCAGCCAAGGTTAAAAAACCATATATTCATACTTATTGTTTTGCGAAAAAGTGAAAACATAAAGCCTCCCCATAGTATAAGGTAAGCAATTCTCACTTTGTATTTAAATCGAATATGTAAAATTCCGTTACAAATTGAGGACGAACAACTATAATCAGAATATTAAAAGTTTGATACTATCTCGAAATTGCACTTGTAAGACTTAATCTTAATGTTTTGCATGTTTTCAATTTTAATCTCAAATAATTAGTGAGGATGCCCAAAAATAAATTATAGAGATGTGAAAGATAATCTAATATATGAAGTAAGATTATTAAAATCTATTTCCTTGAGAACATTATTGTGATATTACGGCTACACTTCTATTAAAATTAAAATCTACCATGGTATTATTTGTTTCCTTATCTATCATGTGGCAGCTGACTACAGTAGCCCTTTATGATACTCTTCGATCATACAATTGACAGTCCATAACTGCAGAAAATATCAGCATCTAAAAAAACTAGAGGGAGATTAAATATGTGAGTTAGAGTGATAAACAAAGATATGTTGATAAAATGTTTAAGCAAACCACCTACAAGGCTGAGATTGTACAATAATTCAAAGCAAGCACTAGGTATTACAACAATCCCAAATGAACAGCAACGTGAAATGGCAATTTATATACGCCCGAGTTAATAAATGAAGTTCAAAGCCAAATGCTCAGGAATTGTTGGCTATCAATTACTTGTGTAGAAACGACAACATACAAATCACACTTGGATCTTATCGATTTGTAGCCACGAAAATAGCAGGTGCGATGTTGCAACCAGTAAAAGTAAACAGAAAATATCAATGAAGCAAAAGAAGGGATATATTTCATTCTGCTACTACTTAAAGAAAAGCTTACTTACTCAATTAATACATCATAATAGCATATCCATCTGACCAATCATCTTACGTATTGTGCAAAACTTCAGCTCCATCATGTCCACCACCAATGGCCATGCCTACAAGGGGGCATTGCAACCATTATTTATCTCATCTTGAGAAACATCTGCACCGCAACAATGTACTAATACTTCCATTTGGATAAACTCACATATGTAATTTGAGGAAAACAACTCCCATTTGATACATCATGCCGAGTAGATAAATAAAACCCCATCTACTATCAAATAAAGAGAATATTCTCGAAACAATTCATACCCACCAGTGCCACAAAACTGAAGAACGTGCGCTCTTAGACTATTAGCTGACCTGAAGGTAGAAGTTACCTAAAATTATGCTTAGGCTCGCTCCATGCCATAGTGGATAAAACAAAATATACCCACACTAATAAACTCTAGCAATAAAAAGGATCATGATTATTCATTTTTAAAATATATTCAACCGGTAAAGATAATAAACTCAATTTGTTGATTGTCTACCTTGCCACTGTCAGAACAACTATTTTTAAAATATCAAGCCAAATCGTTATAGTGGATTTTAAAATTAGCAAGACCAATGATAACAAATATTGATTGAATGGAAGCTTCCGAATATGCCAACTGATCTACCTATTTGACATTTCATTGGTTCAAGCTAGTTTTTATTCATGTAGTTGTCTTCAGTTGCCAGCCGTTATGTATCTCATATTCTCATCTTGAGAAGTATCTGCAATGGAGCTATGAACTAATACTAACATTGTACAATTCTGAATATGCTAGTAGGCAGGCAACAATAAAATGTAATTCGATTATTATACAAAGAACTGCTGATCATTGTGTCGTTGTTTTATTCTAGGATGACAACAGAGCAAACAGATAATGAATTTCACACCTCTGACTCAAACCATATAATTCCATAATAAGAGTATGAGAATAGGGGGGGGGGGAAGCATTGCTACATTTTGTTTAGCTTTTTGACAAAGGAGACGCACAACCGGTTTCAACTAAGGGAACTCAAAATCATGATAGAGTAGAATCGCCTCTCCAGAAAAGCAGAACTGGCTAGCTACCAGTAAAAGATGTTTTTCCAAAATCATAACCATCACATAGAACGCCACCTAACAAACATCCAAAAAGAAAATGCTAGAACAGCATAGCTATATGTTAAGTAGATCATCGAGCAATAAAAGAAATGATTTATATGAAACTTGTTAGCTTAACACGAAAGGATGTGAACAGCATTCAATCAACCAATTATAAACAATATCTTGGTTTTGTTATACCTACAATGTAAAGGCATATGCTATTACCTGCAACATAGACATTTTCGAACGGATGATAGCGAGCCACGAAGTTGGTTCTGGAAACTTTCTTGAAGTACAGCGACTCAAGCTGGATCGTGAAGAGGTCGGTAGGTGTCCGTAGGAACACCACACTATTGTACTCAGCAAACCCCTTTATGCATAGGGGCTCTCTCTTCTTCTTCCTTGAACTCATGAGAAGTAGCTTATCCAGTTCAACAGTTCTTGCCAGCACCCATGAAGCAACATTATCAGAATCGGTCTCCATCTTCCATAATTGGGCGCTGAACTTTGACAGAAAGAAAATACCAAGGCCACCACCGTCTGCCCGCATAAGCTGGAGTTTGCTAGGAATGGCATCCACCGGCACTGGTAACAGAGATAGGACCTGCCTCTCCAAATCAAACTCAAGGATGCCATTCGATCTTTCCTTAATTTTCATGTCAGAGAGCAACCAGTACAGGGAATGCCCAACTAGGATACCGGGAAATCCTGTACAAATCACGGAAGTACTAGGATCCTTGGGTGGAAGCAGTAATGAGATGAGAGCACCCCATCCGCCAATCTTGGACGAGTAAACACGGGCGGTCGCTGTATCTCCTTGCTCACTCCTGACACCACATACCAAAGAAAAAGAAAAAGGAAGCAGTACCAGAAACCAGTCATCTTTCAGTCACCGCATCCCAAGGTAAAAGAAAAAGAAAAGTGGTACCAGTCAGGCAAGCAGTTGCAGTTGCAGTTCAACATTCAACATTCATTAGCAAGGACCAGATAAAAGTTCAACATGACATAATAGATGCGGATTAGCGAATTACGCGGTTAAATTCCTACAAGTCCACGCACAGTTAACCAGTGTGTGCTACGTAGTCCGAAGAGGGAGCAAACCACAGAAACACCCAACAAGCCATTTCTGCATCTCATTCTCAGCAACACGGAATGGAAGAACCTACCTCGCCCACAAGCCACCTGCACACTTGATAATACCTGCGGAGTAATAATCAATGTCTATGATGGTCAACAAGTTTGTACTGTTAGTATTCAGGGTGGACACGGTCCAGGCCGGTCCGGTCCCGGTCCAAGCCGCCGTTTGGACCGGCCGCCGGCGGTCCGGGCCGGACCAGACCAAGCAGCATGACGGTCCTGATTTTAAGGACCGTACCGGCGACGTTGAAATCCGGGCCGACATAGGGTGCAGCGGCGAGGTGTGCGACATGCGCGGTTGCTGTGGCGACGTGGGTGGCATGCGCGGCCGCTGGTGACAAGGTGGGCACTATGTGCGCTGGGCGGCGCCGCTGTTATTCCTGAACCGCGACCGCCATTGTCGTTCCCAACCTTGAACCTGCAACACTAACGCCATACATGCACGGGACGTGCCCCGTCTAAACGGGAAAAGAATTCTATGCGACCAGGTCTCACGTGAGACTCATCCTGATGGATGACACGTGGCATTCACAAATCACAAAGCATCTACCCCATCCCCACTTGAAATCAGGGGGGGGGGATATTAGATGCTTTGGGAGTTGTAAATGCCACGTGTCATTCATCAGGGCGGGTCTCACCTGCTAACCGTGAGACCTGGTCTCATATAATGTTTTTTCATCTAAACGGCATGCACGCATGGAAGGTGCCCGATCTAAACGACATGCCCGCACAGGATCCGGCTTGCCTGCTCCCTCTCTGTACTCCCATCCGTGCTCCCACTTCATCCTACGACTGTTTTTTTCTTTTTTCTTTCTAATCTAATCATCTCCCCCCTAATTTTAAGAGGGTGGGGCCGGGCCTTATTTTGTTCCAATCAAATCAAGCCACGTAGACGGGAGCACGCATGGGCACACGACGGGGGAGCAGACAAGTCTCGTCCGCCCGCACAGGACTTGCGGCTTTTCAGTTTTCTCTCTCTCTTTATTCCTTTGCATAACAGCCGTGCCTGATGACCTGATCTAAACGCCATCCTCGCAGAGGACGTCGCCAATGATGCCCCGATCTAAATGGCTTGTGCATGTTAGTTCCTTATAGCAGTTTATCTAGTACACATGGAAGTAGTATAGCGCGTGCACGAGCCCATGATTTTGTCTCAATTTTGACATGGATCTAGTCGTGGGATAATGCCATGATTATCGGATCACACCCCACCTATTTTGTTCTTTCTTGTTTTATGTTCGACAGAATAAAAGGAAAGGAAACTGGATTGAGGAGGGGCACGGCAGTGACACACAGAGGGGGCATGGCGTCGCGGATCTCACTAGCGCCATAGCAGGGCGTCGCTGGCGCGGCGGCTGGGCGGAAGAAGCACATCGCCTTGGGCCCGACCGAGCTGGACCGGGCCAAGGCAGGACCGGACCGATCAATTTCCGGTCCACTTCGGTCCACGAGCGGGCCCAACAGACCGCTCGTCCCGTCCAGCCTGAGTTAGTATCTCACAGTTTTCGTATGATTTAAACACCTAACATTAGCTTCTGCTACTAAAGAAAGGAATAGAAAGACCAAGTCCTTGCACAGTAGGCCTAGTTTCACCTTCAAGAGAGTAATTAGCAAGATCCACCAAAAAGACGGAACTACAGGCTTTACTGGCCGCCGCATGAAAGGATTTCAAGTTTGCATCTCCGAAGCGGACTCATCTGATAGTGCAACTATATTCCCAGTAGAGCTTAATGTGATTTTTTAATGACTCCTCTAAAGTTGCTTTTACGACTATGTTCCAATTTGTAATAAGCAACGAGAGGCGGGAAAGATTTCTGCTCCAGATTTGAAAGGCTCTTCTTTTTTTTAAGAGAAAAGGCCTAAGCCCGACTTTATAAATAAAGCCACACGGCAGCGTCACAGACTTGAACAAACCCAAACATTTAGCGGAACACCGCAAATCCAGCGAACAAAGAGCCTGGACAGGCGAACAAAGGTTCAAAGAGATACATGGCCACCTGTCGTACACGGCGCACAGGATGGAGGGAGAAAGAAGACTACCACCAGACGGACATAACCGCAGAGAAAGAGATCAGTCGTTTGAGACCAGCCCTGAGACGTGGGATGTCGAAGCCCGAATTTTGGCGATGAGCACGTCCAGGGCATCCCGATCGTCGTCTTTAGTCAATAATCTCCACTGCTGCAATAGGATACAAGATTTGAAAAGAACGTCAGCAGGTTTAGATGGAAAGGTATGCTCAATAGTAAACTTGTTCCTAATAGTCCAAAGAGCCCAGCATAAGGCACCCAAGCCAATCCAGAACACCCTCTTAGTGACCCCAACCAAAACCTTGGCTAGGATTCTAAGCTCAGAGAAGGACGAGGGATTCCAAGACACCTGGAGCCAAGACCTGACACAACTCCACACCAACTTAGCCAACACGCAATGGAAAAAAATGTGTTCCGTGTTTTCCAGAGCACCACAGAGGTGACAGAATTCCGAGCCCGGACCATTGCGCTTGCGAATCTGGTCGGCCGCAGGAAGGCGGCCTCTAAAGGCTTGCCAAAGGAAGATCTTAATCTTAGGCGGCACTTTGGACTTCTAGACATTAGAAAATCTATTCGAGGGGGTGCCACCGATAAGCCTAGAGTAAAGCGACTTGACCGAAAACCTGCCAGAGGACGAATGGGGCCAAACAACAGTATCCGACGACTCTGAGAGCACAGGGAAGATGACAGAGAGGCTTTGCCAGTCTTCCAACTCTTCAGGAGACAGGGAACGGCGAAAAGCCAGATCCCAATTATTATCCGCCACCTCTGCGATGGAAATGTCTGGCTTAGGACAGTACGAAAACAAAATCGGGAACCTAACCGCCAGAGGGGTATCACCACACCACAAATCCCGCCAGAAACGAACCGAAGTACCATTACCCACGATAAATTTAACATGATCCAAAAAATAGGCCTGACTATGACAAGGTTCTTCCAGAATTGAGAACCGCGTCTAGCAGAGGCAAACATGGGGTTAGAGTGAGGGAAATACTTGGCCTTGAGAATAGAGTACCAAAGAGACTCGGCCCCAGTAGTCATAATTTTCCACCACCATTTAATTAACAAGCATTTGTTCATCACCAACGTATTAATAATGCCTAACCCCCCAAGGTTTTTAGGCCTACACATAAGCTGCCACTTGACTAATCTATATTTCTGCTTGTTATCCGCAGCATTCCAATAAAAATCACCCTTGTGTTTGTCAAAGCCTGCATGAATGCCGGCCGATAGGAGATAAAAGCCCATAAGGAACATAGGAAGGGACGAAAGACAGGAGTTAATTAAAGCAACCTTGCCAGCGTTAGTATTGTATCTCCCGCGCCATGGAAGAACCCTGTTTCCCACCTTAGCGACAGCCGGAGCAAAGTCCTTAGCATAAAGCATGACAGGAGAAATTGGAAGGCCTAAATATTTGAAGGGAAAGGAACCTAAAGAACAGTTAAGAAGCCTAGCCACACGTAAGGCTTCCGCGTCATCAACACCAGTAACTAGGACCTCACTCTTGGAGAAGTTAATCTTCAGGCCAGAGACCGCTTCAAAGCAAAGCAGGATGAATTTCAAGTTGACAATACAAGCATCATCCAACTCCACCATAATGATCGTATCGTCGACATACTGCAAGTGAGAGACCCCATCCGGAAGTAAATGGGAGACCACCGGACTAATATGACCGCACTGGGTCGCCCTAGCGAGGATGCAAGAGAAGGCATCGGCCACAAAGTTAAAAAGAGCAGGGGACGCAGGGTCCCCTTGACGGAGGCCTCTGCCATTGGCGAAAAAATTACTAATATGCCCATTCATCGAAACGGCAGTATGGCCACCCGAGACCAACTGCATGATACGATGCACGTAAGCGCCGTCAAAACCTTTCGCGAGCAGGAACTGCTTAAGAAATGACCAACTAACCGAGTCGTAGGCTTTCTCAAAATCTAACTTGTAGGATCGAAAGTATGTCTAGAGGGGGGGGGGGGGTGATTAGACTACTTGACCAAATAAAAACTTAACCTTTTCCCAATTTTAGTTCTTAGCAGATTTTAGCTATTTTAGGACAAGTCAAGCAATCATCACACAATTCAAGCAAGCATGCAAAGAGTATATTGGCAGCGGAAAGTAAAGCATGCAACTTGCAAGAATGTAAAGGGAAGAGTTTGGAGAATTCAAACGCAATTGGAGACACGGATGTTTTTCCCGTGGTTCAGATAGGTGGTGCTATGCTACATCCACGTTGATGGAGACTTCAACCCACGAAGGGTAACGGTTGCGCGAGTCCACGGAGGGCTCCACCCACGAAGGGTCCACGAAGAAGCAACATTGTCTATCCCACCATGGCCATCGCCCACGAAGGACTTGCCTCACTAGCGGTAGATCTTCACGAAGTAGGCGATCTACTTGCCCTTACAAACTCCTTGGTTCAACTCCACAATCTTGTCGGATGCTCCCACGTGACACCTAGCCAATCTAGGAGACACCACTCTCCAAGAAGTAACAAATGGTGTGTTGATGATGAACTCCTTGCTCTTGTGCTTCAAATTATAGTCTCCCCAACACTCAACTCTCTCTCACAGGATTTGGATTTGGTGGAAAGAAGATTTGAGTGGAAAGCAACTTGGGGAAGGCTAGAGATCAAGATTCATATGGTAGGAATGGGATATCTTGGCCTCAACACATGAGTAGGTGGTTCTCTCTCAGAACATATGAGTTGGAAGTGTAGATGTGTTCTGATGGCTCTCTCCATGAATGAAGAGGAGGTGGAGGGGTATATATAGCCTCCACACAAAATCCAACCGTTACACACAATTTACCAATCCCGGTGGGACCGAACCACAAACTCAGTCAGACCGAAATAGTAAACCTAGTGACTGTTAGAGATTTTCGGTGGGACTGACATGCAACTCGGTAGGACCGATTTTGTTAGGGTTAGGGCATAACGTAATCTCGGAGAGACCGATTTTGGTAATTAGCTAACCAGAGAGTTGGTCAGGCAAACTTGGTGGGACCGATTTGCTCTTTCGGTGAGACCGAAAAGTTACAAAAAGGAAACACTGAATTTACATTGCAATCTCGGTGGGACCGATCCGCTCTTTCAGTGAGACCGAAAAGTTACGAAAAGGAAACGGAGAGTTTGCAATCCCATCTCGGTGAGACCGAGATCCCTATTGGTAGAACCGATTTGCTAGGGTTTGGCAATGGCTATGACAAGTGAAACTTGGTGGCGCCGGATTGAAAGAATCGGTAGGACCGAGTTTGGCTTTGGGTTTAGGTCAAATGTGGATATGGGAAAGTAGCTGAGGGTTTTGGAGCATATCACTAAGCACATGAAGCAAGAGGCTCATTAAGCAACACCTCATCCCTCCTTGATAGTATTGGCTTTTCCTAAAGACTCAATGTGATCTTGGATCACTAAAATATAAAATGAAGAGTCTTGAGCTTTTGAGCTTGAGCCAATCCTTTGTCCTTAGCATTTTGAGGGTTCCACTTTCACCATCCATGCCATGCCAATCATTGAGCTTTCCTGAAACACCTCATCGTGGAATAGCATTAGCTCAATGAGCTATATGTTGTTATGAATTACCAAAACCACCTAGGGATAGTTGCAGTTTCAATCTTCCCCTTTCTGGTAATTGATGACAACATATAGATCAAAGCTTCAACAAATGATAATAAGAATGAAATATATCGTTGCTTTGAGAAGTATGTGATAAGTAAGAGCTCCCCCTAAATTTGTGCATAATTAATATTTGCTTTGGACTGCAAATGCACAAAGAGTTAGAGTCATGGGTTACTCTTCCATGTCACATACATCTTGGTGGAGCGCTTAAAATGATAAGAATGAAATACATGCACTCATCACCAAGAAAAGTGAATGATCACATAAGATAGATAAGATAATAGCATTCACCAAGCATTAAGTGTAGCTTATGATCAAACACATGATCATCAATGTCTCACAGATAACGGCATAGTATCTCAAGCACTCAAAAGCAAACAAAGATTGAAAAACCACCAAATAAAGCAAGAGAGGAAAAAACAACACACTCTCTCTCTCTCGAAGCCTATGATCTATACATTTTTCTCCCCCTTTGGCAACAAGTTACCAAAAAGTTCCTAGAAAATGCATAGTGCTAGATCGACTCTCAGGCTTGGTCTTCTGGTGGTGGTGGAGTCTGGATCACTCCAAGGACGAAGCCTTCTGTAGACGTGGTTGGAGTTGAGGCTGAAGTAGATGCTGGAGCTGGTGGAACTGAAGCTGTAGCTGGTGCAGAAGTGGTGGCTCTGGTGTCAGCAACTGGCACTGCGGTCGACCTCTGAGCTCTTGGCACTCTGGCAAATGCATCAGTTGTAGTCTTGCCCTTCCTCTCCTGCATATCATCGTGTAATTGTTCCACTGCAGACTGAATCTTTGTTACTTTGACATCCAATTCATAGAACTTTTGTTCCATGATCCTCTCTAAGCTCTGCTGATTCTGGGTGAGGGTGGCTAGTCCTTTCTCAATCCTTAGTGTGGATGCAATCAAGTAACTAAGCTGCTCCAGCTTGGTTTTCAAGAAATACTCAGATGCCTCCTCTTGAGTTGGCATCTTGGCAGCTTTCTCCTTCCTTGCCTTCTCCTTCTATGCTTGTGCTTGAGCTGATGATGGTTCATTCTCATTCATCACAACTTGGTTGTCCTCAAAGTCTGGATGAATAGGCAAGTGTTCCTTGTCCAGCAAGTATGTGCCTGTGCCCATTTTTGAGTTGATTAGCTCCTGAATCTGAGGGGCATAACCACAGCTACTCTTCTGATCTGCTGAGTCCTCTTGATAGTTTCTACTATGAGGCTCATGAACTTGAATTTCCGACGCACATCAAATATATGTAGCAAGTTAATGGCGTGACCTCTGATCATTCTGTGATCTCCAGACTTGGGCAAGAGTGTGTGCCTAAGAATCCAGTTGATCGTAGGCAGTCCTGACAACAAGTGTTTTACGGACCCAAGCTTGTGAGTGTCAAGATCATCTACTGGAATCTCCTTGTACATATTTGCCATTGAGTTATGATCCATCTTTTTCTTGGCATAGACATCCAAGTCATCCTCATGCTCCTCTGGGGCATTGATGAGCTGTGCCCACTCAGCAACAGTTGATTGGTACCTTGTACCTTCAGACATCCATATTATCCTTCCATCTGGGTAGAAGTGTGCTGTGGAGTAGAATTGCATAATGAGTTCCTCGTTCCACTTTGTGAGCTTCTGCCCAACAAAGTCTGCAACTCCACAAGCACCAAAACTATCAATCACACCAGGATAGTGTTCCTCATTGTCCTTGATGTACTCCCAATCAACCCATCTCATGTCACAAACTATGGGCTTCTTATCAAGTAGCATTGTCTCATATAAATCTTGCTGTTCCTTGGTGTGAAACCTGTAGTCAATAGCAGTTCTTCTCCTTGAAGCATACGGGTCTGCTTCTCTCCACTTCCTCAGCCCTGAGTCTCTTCTGAGCTTCATGTCCTCAGCCACAGGATGAGCATCATTGTGGTCTGGGATCTTGGGCTTGAGCTTTCTCAGAACATGCTCTTCATCATCTTCTTCAGCAGATTCAGGCACTGGGGCCTTGTTCTTTTCAGTTGCAGGTATGCTCCTTGTATTCCTCTTGGGTGCTGACTTGGGCTTGGAGGCAGCTTTGGGTGCTTCTTTGGGCTTAGACGTGGCAGCCCCTGATCTTATAGCATCACCCATAAGCTTAGGTGCCTTTGGTGTTGGTGCAACAACCTCTTCTTCTTCCTCTTCTACCATGATGGAAGCCTTTCCAAGCACTCTGGCTACGGTCTTCTTGACCCTTTCCTTCCTTTTCTTTCCTTCAGCAGCAACTGGCTCTATGGGTGCAGGCTTTTGAGGAATCTGAGTTGAAGCTCTGGCCTTTGGCGTAGGCTGCCTACCTGCTGGCCTTTTGATTTCCAAGCCTGGCTTTGTGCTTTGAGCTGAGCCATACTCCTTCTTGATCACAACTCTCTTTGATGTGGCTTCCTCTTCCTCTGCCACATAATCTTCGTCCTCAGAATCTGAAGTCCTCTTCTTCCTTTGTCTGGTGGTAGCTTTTGGTAAATTGCTTGGGGTGCTCCTGCTGCCTTCATCTGAAGAACTGGAGGGACTAGTGCCCTCACTCATGTGCACCTGCTCTTCTGACATGTTCTGGCTATCACTCTGATCAGACATGATGTAAAAGCTGACTGCTGACCCTGTGAAGAGTTTATAGATGAGGTAGAGTGGATGAGCATCACAAAATGCAGAGATTTTTGCAAAAGAATGATTCAAAAACTTAGTTTTAGTTTCCCAGTGAAATCATCTCGGATCTACCGATTTTTAAACTCGGTGATACCGAAGCAGTTTTTGGAACCTAAACTAGTGAACTCGGTCAGACCGAGTCACAGTTCGGTGGCACCGAGACTGCTAGGGTTTCACGAAGTTCCAAAATCGGTCACACCGATTAGTAATTCTCGGCCAGACCGAGTTTCACTTGTGCAATGGCATAAGCCAAATCGGTGGGACCGAGTTTTTCAACTCGGTGGGTCCGAGATGGTTTCGGCGGAAACCTAACCCTAAACATTTTGAATCAAAACTAATCTACGAACGCATTGACTGGATAGGAGTGTTTCAATCATGGCAAGAATCATTAAGAACACAATGTGCTAGGAATTGGACGGGGAATAGCACTGTGATCGAGTCCATACCCTAGTTCGGCGGAGACTCGCTACGGCGGCAACGGCGGGGTTGAATTCCGTTGACGGCGATGGAGACCAGCGACTGGAGGCGGCTGGCGGCGAGGAGACGATCCGGAGACCACGATGGCAGCGCAAGCTATCGCGCGGGCGAAGGGGTTTGGAGAAATTTCCAAATTTTTGCCCGTGACTATATATAGCCCGACCCTGTCGGTGTGACCGAGTGGAACAACTTGGTGGCACCGAGATGCAAAACTGTATACAGTTATTGCAACTCGGTGTGACCGAATGGTTCAAATCGGTTGCACCGAGATTGAAAATTCAGATCAACTTAATGATCTCGGTAGGACCGAAAGTAGGATATCGGTCAGACCGAGAATCACAAAGAGGTTTTGGAAGTTTAAGTCTATGATGAATCAGGGACTCCGAGTGCTCCTCACACAGAGTGGTTTGAATCTGACTTGATCAAATTTTGTGATGTAGCATGAATAGAGTTTGAGACGAGAAAATCATAGATAGCTAGAGGAGGTTCTTAGGCATTCTTGTCCATCCACTTGGCAAAAGGAGATAAAACTAAACAATCAAAACAACAAGTGGATGTCCTCGAATGAGTAAAATATGCAACCAACATGCTCACACAATAAAATGGCAATGGAAATATATGACAAAGCATGCACAACCAATTCTAGCATCTATCAAGCAATTGGTGATGACTAGGTCATCTATATATGAGTATATTGACTTAGGAGTCAAGTGAGAACACTTGATCATAGGTCATACTCATCGTTTAAGCTCAAGTTGGGTTACCACTTTTACATAAAGCATTGTTGTGTTCACATCTTTAGAGTTGCTTTAGCTCAAGTCTTAGAGTAAAGCTCCCCTAGATGTGATATCCCCCCTAAGAGGGATGAACTAACTTTGGGTTTTGTCGATGATGACTTCATGTAGATGTTGAAGATGTGGATGCTCAATGTTAATGTAGATCACTTGGAGCTATCCATTTGAGTGAATTGCACTTTCAATACCTACATGGGTTAGTCCCACAAGGAACAAACAAGGATATCCATAGACATAGAGTGATGCACACACAAGATGATGTCCATGAAAACTTTAGGTTACCTTGTCCCTTGTCTTACCAACAAGAGGGTTTGTGACTCCTTGAACTAGTGCAAGATGTGGAAGTTGATTGCACTTGTTCTTGCCAAAATGATAAGAGTGAAGTATGTTGGCGGAGTCACCCTCAAGAACTCTCTAGTTCTTCTTCTTTTGGATCCACACCATCTTGATGGGAATCCTTGGAGTTGTAGTCGTACTTGATGAAGTGGAACTTGAAGTGGTCTTGGGAATCCACTTGACTAAGGTTTTAGGAGCTTCTTCAAATGCATCAATTTCCTCTTGAAGCTTGTCCTTGCCTTTTTGCTTGTAGTCTTGTGGTGGAAGATCATCTTGAGCTTGTGTTCCCTTGAAGGAAGTGTCATACTTCTCTTGTTGAGGAACAAACTTTGTCTTGGGGTATTGATCTTCTTCCCACTCAACTCCATTGGCATTGAAATTTCGTTCAAAACCAACACCTTGATTCTTCCGGTGCATTCCTTGCTTGCGCACAATTTCCTCGAATTGCTTACTCCCGGCAAGGCTTTTGTACACTCCTTTCTCTATAATTCCCTTCAATAAGCTATTTTCTTGCTCAAGTGTAACTTGGCTAAGAGAATCATTAGTGGAATCAAGAGAACTACTAGAAGCAACAATATTGGATTTAGCATGATCATTGTTACTACTAGAGGAAGAATCTTCACTACTAGAAAAAGGGCTATAGATGGGATTGACACTAATGGTGCATCAGACAAGCGGTGCGCCATTAGTATATACTAATGGCGCACCTCCTTCTGATATGCCATTAGAGTTGAAACTACTAATGGCGCACCTGGCCCAGGGTGCGCCATTAGTATCAAATTTTTTTTTGAACTAGTGCGCCTGTCCAAACATACTAATGGCGCATCCAGACATAGTGCGCCATTACTAGTTGTAACTAGTAATGGCGCACCTGTCGGAAAGTGCGCCACTAATGTTGTTTTTTCTATTATATTTTTTATTCCTTTTTTTGCAAAACTACTAATGGCGCACTGTTCCACCGTGCGCCATTACTAGTTTAAACTAGTAATGGCGCACTGTGGGACAGTGCGCCATTAGTATGTTTTTTTGCAAAACTACTAATGGCGCACCACCTGAAGGTGCGCCATTAGTAACCTGGATTACTAATGGCGCATTTAGAGTTGGTGCACCATTAGTAAGTGGGCAGCAACAAGATATTTTGGACAGCCTCTCCTACCCACACTCACTTTCTCCCCACTTCATTCTCTCCACCTCCTCCTTGTCTCGGGTGCCTCCTCTTTTTCACCTCATTTCCACCATAGATTCATTCAAATTAAGTGGTTAAATTACCTTGTTTTGATAGGTAAGTAAGGGGGGAAGCTATATTTATGTTGTTCTCCCTACAACAATGTGCACATGCACTTTTTATGGCCTAACTAGATCTACGTATGTTCATGGTGTTGCATATGTTTGTGGTGTTGCATATGTGTTTGTGTTTGGAGGTGTACCGGTATTTGAAATGCGATAGTTGCTAATATTTTGCCGGAATGTTGATTCATTTCCGTTTCGGCGAGAATTTTGGCATTAAGCATTCTTTTTGGTCCTATTTTTACGGAAAGTCATGCCAAATTTTTTCTTGGTTCTAAAATATCGTTTTGCTCTACCCCGCAGGCGACCATGGTCCGCACGATGACCGAAGGCATCGTGAATAGGTTTTTGAGGTCCGTGAATGCCAAGATGCTTCAAAAGAACGAGATGGAGATAAGATGTCCGTGTCGAAGATGCAAGCTGAAGTGCCTTATTGCGGACCCGGATTCCGGGCAGGTGCGGGACCACCTGCTCTTGCGTGGTTTCATGGATGGCTATCGGTGGCAAGGTGATGAAGATGACTACGAAGTCGTCCATGGGGGCCGGGCAAGAAATGAGGAAGGGCAGCAAGACAACCACCGCGGCTCGGGCGGGTGAGAAGACGAAGAATCCCCAGGAGATGATCACGACGGTGATGCTGTACACAGTCATCATGTAGAAGATGCAGGACATGATGATGAGGAAGATGCCGGAGCAGACGACGGGCATGATCATGAAGATGATGATGCTGGCGGAGCAGACGACGCTGGACCATCGATGGGCTGGGTGCAGGACCCTCATATTCAAGAGCTGCTTCTCAAGCAGACGGATAACGCAAGAGCTGCCGCCCGAGAGAAAGACAAGATGGATCAACTTGAGTTAGACGCGGTTACTCCATTGTATGAAGGATGCAGGCCCGAGGATACCCGACTGAAAGTAACGCTCATGGCTCTGGAGATGAAGGTAAAACACAAAATGACCGACGCATGCTTCGACGAGAACATGCCATTCTAGCACGAACGTCTTCCCAAGGGGAACAAGTGCCCGACCAGTTTGGAGGAGGCGAAGAAAATCGTGTGTCCTCTGGATTTACCGCACGTGAAATACCATGTGTGCATGAACAATTGCATCATTTATCGGGACGAGCACGCGGAGTCTACCATATGTCTGGTGTGCGGCGTCACTCGATACAAGAAGAGGAAGAAAGCTCCTCGAAAAGTGGTGTGGTACTTTCCGATCACTCCTCGTCTGCAGCGGTATTTCGCGGACCCTAAGGTAGCAAAGCTCCTGCGTTGGCACGCGGATAGGGAGGAGTAGAAGCGAGAAGATGACGCAAATGATCCGGAGATAGATAAAAAAGACAAGATGCTGAGTCACCCTAAGGATGCGAGCCAGTGGCAAGCGTTGAACTTCGAAGACCCAGAATTTGGGAACGATCCAAGGAACATCGTGCTGGGCGCAAGCACCGATGGAGTCAATCCGTTTGGAAGCCAGAGAAGCACACATAGCACCTGGCCTATGTTTGTGTGGATGTACAACCTTCCCCCCTGGTTGTGCATGAAGAGGAAGTACATTCACATGAGTATGCTAATTGAAGGACCGAAACAACCAGGGAACGACATCAATCTGTATCTGGGGCTGCTGAAAGAGGAGCTTGACACGCTGTGGAAAACACCAGCCAATACGTGGGACGCCGCAGAGAAAGAATATTTCCCTATGAGAGCCGCGCTGCTCACGACGGTGCATGACTATCTCGGTGACGGATATGTCGCAGGGCAGGTGGTCCACGGATTTTCTAGATGCATCAGGTGCATGGATGACACAACGTATCGCCAGCTAGATAGAGATCCCGGGTCTTCGAAAACCATGTTCATGGGACATCGAAGGTGGCTTCGCGACGATGACCCGTGGAGAAAACGCAAGGATCTGTTCGATGGTGAAACCGAACCCCGAGGATGCCCGCGTACGAGGAGCGGCGAGGAAATAGACGAGCTGTTGAAAAATTGGAAAGACTGCCCACTGCCGGGAAAGAAGCAAAAGGCGCCAGAGCAGGGAAAGAAGCGAAAGGCGCCAGAGCCGCTGCTGAAGGTATGGAAAACGAGGTCTATTTTCTGGTACTTGCCGTACTGGAAGATCCACCGTGTGCCTCACAGCCTTGATGTCATGCATATCACGAAGAACGTGTGCGAGAGTCTGCTTGGTACCCTGCTCAACATGCCAAAGAGGACCAAAGATGGGCCGAAAGCAAGGGCAGACTTGAAATCAATGGGCATCAGGCAGGAGCTTCACGCTATATATGATGATGATGAGGCGAAGCAGGACACGGAAAGTCGTCGCAAAGGCAAAAAGGCCAAGAAGACCGGAAATGACTACCCTCCCGTATGCTTCACTCTAAGTCAGGAGGAGATCGAGCAGTTTTTCACCTTCCTCGTAGGAGTAAAACTTCCTTACGGTTACGCGGGAAGATAAGCAGATACCTAGACCCAGCGAAGCTGAAGTTCAGCGGGATGAAGTCTCACGACTGTCACGTGCTGATGACGCAGATACTTCCAGTTGCAATCCGTGGGATCATGGACGCGCACGTCCGTGAAACCCTATTTGGCCTATGCAACTTTTTCGACGTCATCTCTCGGAAGTCTGTTGGTGTGAGGCAACTCAGAAGGCTACAGGAAGAGATCGTGGTGATACTATGCGAGCTTGAGATGTACTTCCCGCCCGCATTCTTCGATGTTATGGTGCATCTGCTGGTCCATATCATGGACGATATCATCCAACTTGGGCCAACGTTCCTGCACAGCATGATGCCGTTCGAAAGGATGAATGGTGTCATCAAAGGATACGTTCGCAACATGTCACGTCCATAGGGAAGCATAGCCAGGGGCTTTCTGACCGAAGAGTGCATCTCCTACTGCATGAATTATTTAGGCATCGAGAACCCCGTTGGTCTGCCCGTCAACAGGCACCTCGGCAGGCTCGCTGGATGGGGTCACCGTGAGGGTCGCCGCGAAATGCATGTCGACTTCGAGGGTCGACTCGCCGACTTTGAAAGAGCAAACCTAGTCGCGCTACAACACATAGACGTGGTCGATCCTTGGGTGGTAGAGCACAAAACCTTTATTAAGAAGACGTACAATGACCGAGGCCAACAGAGGACGGACGGAGATATACTCAAAGAGCACAACTCATGTTTCACACGTTGGTTCAAGCAGAAGCTTCTGTCGTACCCTTTACATGAGGATTCTTCCGCGGAAGAACAACTCATATTCGCCTTGTCACAGGGTGTTGAGCACAACCTGATGACCTATGAGGCGTACGATATCAACGGCTACACATTCTACACCGAGGCCAAGGACATGAAGAGCGATGGTTATTAGAACTCCGGGGTAACGATGTAATCCTACACCGGTAACGACAAGGACAGATACTACGGAAGGATCGAGGAGATCTGGGACCTGAGCTACGCTGGAGAGAAGGTCCCGATGTTCCGCGTCAGATGGGCCAAGAGCGTCCAAAAAGAAGACCGGTATTTCACCACCATGGTTATACCCGAAGCCAAATCCAAGACCGCGGGCGCAAACGTCACCGCAAAAAATGAGCCATGGGTACTGGCTTCCCAAGTGGACCAATGCTTCTTCATTACCGACCCGTCAAAGCCCAGTCGTGTTGTCGTGAGGAGAGGCAAAAGGAAGATTATCGGAATGGATGGAGTAGCCAATTAGCAAGACTTCAATAAGTACGGCGACCCGATGATTGAACATGACAACGATGATGAAGTAGCAGCATACACCACAAGAAGAAGCAGGACCACCCTACCTAAAGGATGTCCGTTCCACAGAAGAACTCCATTTCCGAAAAAGAAGGGCAAGAAGATTGTGAACAGATAGCTAGCTAAGATCGATTGTATTTAAATCATAGCCTTCATTTCTCGATTGTATTTCATGGGCACTTTTTGAACTATCATGAATATTTTTAAATTTCATGGACACTCGATCTCGATCCCCTCCATCTTGATCGCTATCCCACCTCGCCAGATCCGGTCCCCCTCGCCGCCGAGCTCCCCCTGGTCCACCGGCCGCCGCCGCCGACCCCCCGCACCCTCGATTCCCCTACTCAACCGCCGCCGCCGACGCCCC